>NW_015162069.1:30921-41979 GCF_001447785.1 Gekko japonicus
GGGGGACGGGATACATGGGAAAATGAGATGCCCCTGCAAGCCCTTTTGGGTCCCCCGCTTGTAAGACTTAGGCCCCGGTCACACGGGCCAGATATCGCAGGGGGGGGGAGGCATGGCTAATTGCCCTGGCGCAGTTTGATGCGCGATTACACAATCAGATGCGCCGGCAGCACACCACGAGTCCGACCCTCGGCGCCGGTGGGTAAACGAGGGACCGGAGGGGAATGCCGCGCTCCGGCGCGGTCACACCACGGGCGTCTGGAGGCAGCCCGTGGCAAACGTTTACTAGTACCTTGGAGGTACTAGTTTTTTAATTTGCATTGTTGGTGGTAAGCCACGGGTGCGCTCCACTTCCCAGATGTTGGGGTGTGATCGCGCCTGGATAATCCACCCACCATCCATGCCTCTCCCGCGGCAACTTTGCTGTGTGACCGGGGCCATAGTATAATATAAATTAGGAAATAATGCAATAGAGCAATGTAAGACCTGACATAAGAAATGCAAAAAGTGGACTACAGAATTAAAAACAACAACAATGTAGTAAGAATAAGAGAATACACACAACAAGCAGTGCCACCATAAACTATAGGCAGGCTTCATCCCTTTATAAAAATGCCTCCCTGAGCAATTCCATTTCCCTACAATCCTAGTCCCTTCATTTATTTATTTTTAAAAAAGCATAACAACAGAACTGCTGCAAGAAAAATAAGAGACGCCTCATAGGCTCACACTGCTTCTATAGCAAACTATTGAGACACGGATTTAGAAAGGAATTGGGTGGGGTTTTTTTTGCTGAATTAATATCTCGCGTCAGATGAGTTTTGCCTCAAACAGTTAGTCCATAACAATGCCACTTCTTCTGGAAACGTTTTCCACATCGCTTGATCTGTGGTTACATGAGCAGCCAGCATTTTGAGATGAAGTGCCACGTAAATTGCATCTCTCTCAGGTGAGATCTCCTTGTCTGCATGTGCCTGAGACGGGAACACGCCTGCCTGGCCTGCCACCCTGTCGAAACATGCTCGGAGCGGGCTGCCTTTCATCAACCACTCAGGGCGCTGCTTCCCCTTCTGCTCCCCAAAGCTCCAAAGACACTTTAGAGTTGATTGGGCAGAATACAAGGCAGATAAATCAATGGAAGAAACAAGGGCACGTTTCCCCTACAATCTCTGCTTCTGTTTTCTTTCACAAGTGGTGACACCAAGACACACCGGCCTGGTAGAATCCCCGAGTCCTTCAGTCTCAGCCAAGCAACCAGTACGCCTCCCCACTGGTCACCTCGGATGGGGACATCGTGGCAGGGCTTTCAGCAGGCCTGATGGGGAAAGTGGGGAGGAGCAGGGGGTGGCCACAGCCAAACAACTCAGGAGCAGGATGTGCGTGGGCACAGCTCCTGTTCCAGGCCCTCAGCTGGAGGGCCGAGTGGCACTATGCATCCTGCAATAAGACCCTTTAAAAGCCAGGAGGGTTGCCTGCTCCAGACTGGGAAATACCTGGAGATTTGGGGGGTGGAGCCTGAGGAGGGAGGGGTTTGGCCAAGGAAGGGATTTCAATGAGGTATCATGCCACAGAGTCCTTTTTCCAAAGCGGCCATTTCCTCCAGGGGAACTGATCTCTGTCACCTGGAGATCAGTTGAAATACGGGAGATCTCCAGCCACCACCTGGAGGCTGGCAACCCGAAAAGCCAGTGCCAAGAAGTGCAGGATTCTGGCCTAAATTCTGCAAATCAGTCAAATGTGCTCCCCTGTTTTTCCTGTTGGGGAAAATAGGCAAAAATACTTAAATAGAGTTTGCAATGGATCTTTGCTTCACTGGAGAGGACGCATTTCTTTCTGTGTAAAAATCTTTTTTCTGAGGGAAGGGTTCACATGGAAAGCTACAAAACAAAAGAGATATCTAGAGCTACATCTTTAGATCCTTACAGCTACGAACACATGGTCACACAACAATGGAGTTTCTTCTTCTTCTTCTTGACCCCTAGAAGGAAGTCACCTGAACACAGTAACCAATGATTGCTAGTTAACAGACTTAGATTTTCCTGGGCTATCTTCCCATTGGCTCTGAGCCAAGTTTCCCTTCCAGGTCAGTCTAAACAATAGTACACTAGGTAAAGCAGATTAACCCTATAATGACTGGAATCTAGACCTTGCACCTCACATATTTCCAGCATTGCCTACCCCAGGGAACCCCAGAGGGTTACCAGATGGCTTAAAAAAAAACCCACTAGGCATACCAAGCCCCTGGGTGAAGCAGCAATGGCTGCCGCTTCACCCTTAAGAACATAAGAACATAAGAGACGCCAATGTTGGATCAGGCCAAAGGCCCATCCAGTCCAACACTCTGTATCACACCGTGGCCAGAAATACCAGTGCCATCAGGAGGTCCAGCAGTGGGGCCAGGACATTAGAAGCCCTCCCACTGTTGACCCCCCCCCCCAAGCACCAAGAAGACAGAGCATCACTTGGGCTTGGCAGCGCCCCCTCCATGCCCAAATAGCATTCTTTGGGCTGTTTGGGCTTGGTAAGATTTGCAGTTGACCCAGACAGTCCAGTCATTTACTAACTGTTTGGGGGAAACTGGAAAAAAATAAGCTAGTGAAAATACCGGAATGTCTAGGTCAGTACCGGACACCTGGCAGCCTTAGATCCCCAACCTTTCTGAGCCTGTGGGCACCTTTGGAATTCTGACACAGGTTGGAGGACAGCCATGAAAAAGATGCCCCAAGAGGTGGAGCCAGCCAGAAAATTCGTGCCACAGGATGAGGAGCCAACCACAGAATGTCAGGGAGTTCAATTATGCACAAATCCAAATAGTAACTCTCCAACACTTTGGGCAGGAGCTCTTGTTTAACAGGGTGCCTTTTAAAATGAACATCTTGTTTTGTTTTGTTTTTAACTTTTATTTATATAATATAACAACAATTTACAGTAACACATACTATTAGGAAACCACTACAATAAAAACATAATTAAAAACACAAAAAACACAAGAGCAATAAAAACCAAACAGCTATTCAATATATAGCTATAACCTTCAAATTATTGGGAAGTGCCTTTTTAAGCTTACTATGTCTTTCCATATATTCAATAAAGGGAAACCAACGTTCCAAAAATTCTGAATGAAACTCTGGGTTCTCCACCAAGGATTCAGCATCTGCTATTTTGTCCATGACCAGGTATACCCATAACTTATTAAACCACGTAATCAGGGGTCATTTCGTGCCAGAACGTGCAGGAATAGCGTTCCGGCAGTAAGGAGCCTGGAAGTGGGCCCCCCGCCACCTTTCCTGGCCCGCCTGCTGAGGCAGATGGGCCAGGGAAGGCCTGCAGAGCCCGCTCCCTGGGGGGATTTAAATGCCTTTCTTTCCCTTCCCCAGATGGGGAAGGGAAAGAAAGGCATTCTAAACATGCCTGCCCTTTGTCAGGGGGTGTGGCATATGCAAATGAGTTATGCAAATGGTCTCCTGCACCTCTTTTTCTATGAAATGAAGATTGTATACTATTTTCCCAATGCCTAGCCACTAAAGTCTTGGCTGCCATCAGCATATAAGAAAGGAGATCTTTCCTGACAGCAGGAACCTCGATTCCCTCCCATAAATTAAGCAAGACAAGTTCTGGCCACATCGATATCTTAGGAATCAGTGAACTAAAGTGGACAGGAATGGACGAATTTAACTCAGAAGACCATTATATCTACTACTGTGGCCAGGAATCTCGTAGAAAAAATGGTGTGGCCTTTATAGTCAACAAGAGAATGCAAAAGTCAGTACTGGGATACAATCTCAAAAATGACAGAATGATTTCTGTCCGATTCCAAGGCAAACCATTCAACATCACAGTAATCCAAGTCTATGCCCCAACCACTGATGCAGAAGAGGCTGAAGTGGACCGGTTCTATGAAGACCTACAACACCTCCTAGAACTAACACCAAAAAATGGTGTCCTCCTCATCATAGGGGACTGGAATGCTAAAGTAGGAAGTCAAAAGGTAACCGGAATAACAGACAAGTTTGGCCTTGGAAAGCAAAATGAAGCAGGGCAAAGGTTAACAGAGTTTTGTCAAGAGAACACACTGGTCATAGCGAACACCCTTTTCCAACAACCTAAGAGACGACTCTACACATGGACATCACCAGATGGGCAACACCGAAATCAGATTGACTATATAATTTGCAGTCAAAGATGGAGAAGCTCTATCCAGTCAGTAAAAACAAGACCTGGAGCTGACTGTGGTTCAGATCATGAGCTACTCATTGCAAAATTCAGACTTAAACTGAAGAAAATCGGGAAAACCACGAGGCCATTCAGGTTTGACCTAGATCGCATCCCTGATGAATATACAGTAGAGGTGAAGAATAGATTCAAGGGTCTGGATTTGATAGATAGAGTGCCTGAAGAACTATGGACAGAGGTTCGTGACATCGTACAGGAGGCAGCAATCACCACCATCCCAAAGAAAAAGAAATGTAAGAAAGCAAAGTGGCTTTCTGATGAGGCTTTACAAATAGCAGAGGAAAGAAGGAAAGCGAAAGGCAAAGGCGAAAAGGAAAGATTTACCCAACTGAACGCAGATTTCCAGAGAACAGCAAGGAGAGATAAGGAGGCCTTCCTGAATGAACAGTGCAAAGTAATAGAAGAAAACAATAGAATGGGAAGGACTAGAGATCTCTTCAAGAAAATTGGAGAAATCAAGGGAGCGTTCCATGCAAAGCTGGCCATGATAAAGGACAAAAACGGTAGGGACCTAACAGAAGCAGAAGAGATTAGGAAAAGATGGCAAGAATACACAGAAGAACTATACAAGAAAGACCTCAATGTCCTTGACAAACACGACGGTATAATCACTGACCTTGAGCCAGACATCCTGGAATGTGAAGTTAAATGGGCCTTAGAAAGCATTACTAACAACAAAGCTAGTGGAGGTGATGGTATTCCAGCTGAGCTATTCAAAGTCTTAGAAGATGATGCTGTTAAAGTGCTGCACTCCATTTGCCAGCAAATTTGGAAAACGCAACAGTGGCCACAGGATTGGAAAAGATCAGTATACATTCCAATCCCAAAGAAGGGCAATGCCAAGGAATGTTCAAACTATCGCACAATTGCACTCATATCACACGCTAGCAAGGTCATGCTCAAGATCCTACAAGCTAGGCTTCAACAGTACGTGGATAGAGAACTACCAGAAGTACAAGCTGGGTTTCGAAGAGGTAGAGGAACGAGAGATCATATTGCCAACATTCGCTGGATTATGGAGAAAGCAAGAGAGTACCAGAAAAATATCTACTTCTGCTTCATTGACTATGCTAAAGCCTTTGACTGTGTGGATCACAACAAACTATGGCAGGTCCTTAAAGAGATGGGAGTACCAGACCACCTCACATGTCTCTTGAGAAACCTGTATAAGGGCCAAGAAGCGACAGTTAGAACCGGATACGGAACAACTGATTGGTTCAGCATAGGAAAAGGAGTACGACAAGGATGTATACTGTCACCTTGCTTATTTAATATATATGCAGAGTACATCATGCGAAATGCTGGCCTGGATGAATCACAAGCGGGAATTAAGATTGCTGGGGAAAAGATCAACAACCTCAGATATGCAGATGATACCACTCTAATGGCTGAAAGTGAAAAGGATCTAAAGAGCCTCTTGCTCAGAGTAAAAGAGGAGAGCGCAAAAGTGGGCTTGAAGCTCAACATCAAAAAAACTAAGATCATGGCATCCGGCCCCATCACTCCTTGGCAAATAGAAGGGGAAGTCGTGGAAGTAGTGACAGACTTCACGTTCCTGGGATCCCAGATCACCGCAGACTGTGACTGCAGCCATGAAATTAAAAGACGCCTGCTCCTTGGGAGGAAAGCGATGGCGAACCTAAACAGCATGATAAAAAGTAGAGACATCACCCTGCCAACAAAAGTCCGCATGGTCAAAGCAATGGTATTCCCAGTAGTCATGTATGGCTGCGAGAGCTGGACTATAAGGAAGGCCGAGCGCCGAAGAATAGATTCTTTTGAACTATGGTGCTGGAGAAGACTCTTGAGAGTCCCTTGGACTGCAAGAAGAACAAATCAGTCAATCCTCAAAGAAATCAACCCTGACTGTTCCCTGGAAGGCCAGATAATGAAACTGAAGCTCAAATACTTTGGCCACCAAATGAGAAGGGAGCACTCACTGGAGAAGACCCTGATGCTGGGAAAGATTGAAGGTCAAAGAAGACGGGGACGGCAAAGGATGAGATGGTTTGACAGTGTCATCGATGCAACGAACATGAAATTGAGCAAACTTCAGAGGACAGCGGAAGACAGGAGGGCTTGGCGGGATCTGGTCCATGGGGTCGTGAAGAGTCGGACTCGACTGTACGACTGAACGACAACAACAAATGTCATATATCAGTTTAAGAAGAATGGTCCAATGTTGCACCATAACAGGGCACGTCCACCAGCAGTGAACGTCAGAGCCAGGCTGCCCACATCCCCTCCAACAACTGGGGCTATATGAGGTTGAAATGTGATGCAAACGTAGTGGAGTGAGATGCCATCTATGAACAATTTTTCGGAACTGGGTTTCCTTGTATGTACTCAGCTCACCTTCAGTCATGCTGTGAGGATCCTCGTGCTGTGGTGGCAACTGGTGGCAAAGCAACGTCTTTAAAAATCTGTGCAGCCAATCAAATCTCATGAGCCGGAGGACAGCATGAGGTGGGGTCCAGTGAGGTCAGGGGGTGGCATGTGGTCATGTCATATGGCATAGCAATACTTCTGGCAGTATTTGCACATGCCACAAAGAATGAGACCATGTGGTATCGGTGAACGTGTGCATTCACAGTAGGGTTGCCAACCTCCCGCCAGGGCCTGGAAATCTCTTGGAATTACAACTGATCTGTAGACGAAAGAGATCGGTTCCTCTGGAGAAAATGGCTGGTTGGGAGGGTGGATTCAATGGCACCATGGTTCTTTCCCTCCCCAAACCCTGCCTTCCCCAGGCTCCACTTCCAAATCTCCAGGAATTTCCAAGACAGATGCTGTCAACCCCAATTAACAAGTCATGTGGTTTTGAAGACAGGCTATTTATCAGATTTTAAAAACATGGATAGGCACTTAAGGTAAAATGCAGTTAGTGCTAGCCTTCTGCTAGGAATGCCAGTCTCCAGGTGGGACCTGGAGATCTCTTGGAATTACAGCTCATCACCAGATTACAGAAATCAGTTCCCCTGGAGAAAATGGCTGCTTTGGAATGGTTATATTCTGCTATTCTGCTACGGTCAGGCCTCACCTGGAGTACTGTGTCCAGTTTTGGCCACCACATTTTAGGAAGGATGTTGACAAGCTCAAGCGTGTCCAGAAGAGGGCAACCAGGACGGTGAGAGGGTTGGAATCCAAGTCTTTCGAGGAAAGGCTGAAAGAGTTGGGTATGTTTAGCCTGGGAAAGAGAAGACTTAGAGGGGACATGATTGCAGTCTTCAAGTATTTGAAGGGCTGTCATGTAGAAGATGGAGTGGATCTATTCTCTCTTGCTCCAAATTTGAAGACTAGATCTAATGGGTGGAAAATACAAGGCCGTCGTTACCGGCTAAATATCCGGAGAAACTTCCTAACTGTAAGAGTGGTTGAGCAGTGGAACAGTCTGCCTCGGGAGGGGGTGGAGGCTCCTTCGCTGGGCATTTTCAAGCAGAGGCTGGACGACCATCTTTCAGGTATGTTGTAGGCATGTAGGGCTATCTTTCAGCTCTGCTCCTGCAGAGTGCAGGGGGTTGGACTAGATGACCTGTAAGGTCCCTTCCAGCTCTAACATTCTATGATTCTATTACTCTATGGCATAGTACCCCAATGGGGACCCCCTCCTTCCCAGGCCCCCTCCTCAAATCTCCAGGAGTTTCCCAACCTGCATCTGGCAACCCTACGCCCCCCATCCCCTGCCAGTGGCCAGGGGGAACCTGGAAACCATAGTTCTGCCCCCCCTTACTTGTGCAGTCATCACTGCAAAACAGGCATGCACAGAAGTCTTAAAAGTCAGGGCTAACTGAGAGCCCTGAGATTTCAACAGGCCATCCTGAGGTCCTAAGAACGAGCCCCCAAACCCGCATCTGGGGCTACAGCCTGAGGGCCTGACCATATATTACGTGTTTATTCACAAATGCTTGTTCGTTTGCCACTGGAAACTCAGTTTTCAGGTGTGCAGGGACCTGGGTCACACAAGGGGTCCAGCCTGTGGGCAGAGTAATTAATGCAGCAACGGCGCATAACCTGATTAAAGAGTAAATAAAGGTTTATTTAGGAATTAATATACTTGATAGGAAAGAGGAGAGAGAGAGAGAGGTTCCCGACTACATCTCTAGTGAGAGAGAGGGTAGGACTGAGTGCGGCACTTCCGAGAAGAAGGGGGGAAATTGCCCTAAGAGTAGCAATCTGGAGACAGACAAGAAATTACACTTAACAGGCGAGAAGGTGCTGGCCTCCCTATCCCATCTAATTGTCTTCTTGCTGCCCCCTGCAGGGGATTCTTTGTACACCAGACATTGCCTTTTCCAGCACAGCCTTCCCTTGTGCTGTTTTCCCCAACTTGAAACAGCTCCAGGGATGGTTTCCCCAGTGGGACACATACCGCTCCCTGGGGATGTTTGGAATCCGGAAAACAGTACGAAGGGAGAAAGACATAAGTGCCCGCTCTCTACGGGCCACACACCCAGTTCAGAGTTGGCTTGATCTCTCCTGGGAACTGCATTCTGAGCACAGAACTACTGGTGTATATCTGACCGCACAGGCTCTGAGAGGACCCAGGAGCAACCTATCAAGGAGGACTCTGGAGAGGCAGCAGAAGAAAATTCATGGGTAAATAAAATAGTTCGACCCTGACATCCCTGGGGGCAATGCTCCCTCTAAGCTGTGGAGCCTTGTGAGCAAGAATTCTATTTTGTGAGCTCCTGGCATTAAAGTTGTCAGCGAGCAATTTGGCTATTACATCAATTAGTTTGCTCTGGAGCCATCCTTCCTGAGCTAAGACAAAAATCTGTGAGCTGGAGGCTAGAAAACTGTGAGCTAGCTCACACTAACTCAGCTTAGAGGGAACACTGCCTGGGGGAGAGGCTATCATAAATCAATTTTTGAAACAGCAAAAAAGATTAAGCCAGTCCAATATGCTGGAAGTTTACTCCATTCATTAGTCTAAGTGGAACTGGTTTTTAAGCCTCACATGTTCATCTTGTTCACAGCACTGTCCAGCAGAGCCTGGTCCGAGTCAATGGTTTTTGCACTTTGCAAGCATAAAGCTGTAATGATGTTTCATCCGGTGATGTAAGAGGCCTCTAAATAGTTGTAGGAATGACAAAAATGTAGGAACAGAGATATGTCATCCTAAATTCCTTCTCAAAAGAAGCCATCTGAGAAGAGCTTGGGGGTGGGGTGGCGGGAATGACCTGGCCAGAGATGATATAACTTATTCAGTCCGTATATTTATTTATTTTTATTTATTTAATTCGATTTCTATCCCGCCTTGCCTGACAAGCAGGCTCAAGGCGGCGTACAATAATAATTTACAATTAAAACAGATGCAATTCTAACAATAAAATATAAAGTGCAGATTAAATACAAACGATAAAGTGCAGATGGCGATCATTGTAGTTGGTCCCGTATCCCAAAGAAAATGCCAGTAATAGATGTTCAGTAGCTCATTCAGTGGCGGCTCCTAATCGAAAGCCTGGTGGAAGAGCTTGGATTTACAGACCCTGCGGAACTGTAGAAGGTCCCGCAGGGCCCTGATGTCCTCTGGGAGCTCGTTCCACCAGCAGGGAGCGGTGGCGCAGGCAATAAAACGCCTGCCGTAACATCAGTAACAGCCATTAAGGCTGTTCGAGACCCACCGCGGCCGGGGTGAGCTCCCGGCCCTAGTCCCAGCTCCTGCCCACCCAGTGGTTCGAAAGCGTAGTCGCAAGTAGATAAACGGGTACCTTCCCTTAGGTGGCAGGGGGCACCCTCCTCCTTGCGGGGATGTGTGTGTGCAGCAGGAGCATCGGCGGCGGCGGAGCAACAGAGTGGCGACCCAGTGAGCGTGACGGACGTCGAGCGGCAGAGTCCGGGCGGAAACTGCATCGTGGAGGGGTGGTGACGCGGTGGCGCGGCGCAGCGGAGCCATTAGGACATGAGCCGAAACTGCGGCTGGCGCGTGGCCGCGCGCCAGGATAAAAGTCCACCAGAGGGAGTCGCTATCAAAGACCTGCTCCAGAAAGGCGCCATGATGTGGAAAGCTGAGAACTACAACACCTGAAGCCCGCTGAAGAGAGAGCCAAACAATAACAACAGAGCCCTGCTGCCTGGGTGCCGGTAGGCAGTCACTTCCCCATATAATGTGGCCCTAGATAGGTAATTAAATTGTATGTAAACCGCTCAGAGACTTAGAGCGGTATAAAAGTTGAAAGCTAAATAAATAAATAAAATAAAAATAAAAAAGTATGGAGCCGCCACTGAGAAGGCCCTAGATCTGGTAATAGCCAGTCTGGCATCCTGGTATACTAAGGTGGGTTACCGTGTTAGTCTGTCTGCAGCAGTAGTGACTCACAAAAGCTCATACCCTGCCACAAATTCTCTTAGTCTTTAAGGAGATACTGGACTCTTTCTTTTTTCTAGTCTGTATACTGTATTACTGTCCCATGTTTTGATACTGATTTCTTTGCATCCTCTAAGAATATAGATCTCACTCCCCTCTTCTGCCCTGCGCTATCAGTTGTCACTTTGGATATTAAATATGGAAAGAAACAAACAAGACAGAAACTGAGGGTCTGGGGAGAAAAGGTGATGGGACAGAACATATGAGAATCCATTTGTCCAGGAAGGTGTTGGCTCCAGAATCCCCCGTTCTCTCCCAGCCAATCTAGATACAAGCTGCTCACACATCATCCCTTTTCATTGTAAGAGAGTCTCCTTCTTAAGCTGCCAGATACTTCCTTTCTTACAAGTTGAAAGCTGGGGGTTCAGAGAGAGGGGGCATGGGGTATTTCTAAGGGGGCTTTGCCCCCTGCAGTTATGGGGCAGAGGGGTTCCCGCTTCACCCTCCAGCCATTTTTA
>NW_015162069.1:42025-45059 GCF_001447785.1 Gekko japonicus
GGAGGAGGAAAAGAGTTTTAGGGAGTGGTTTCGGGGGAGGAGTGAAGCATCTTACTGGCTGATCCTTCCCCGTTACCCACCCCCTCTGCCCTGTGTTCCTCGGGTTTGGAAACATACGTCTGCCAGGGTCATGGCTCATTCCTTTTATTAGGGTTGCCAACTCCCAGTTGGGAAATTCCTGGAGATTTGGGAGCAAAGTCTGGAGAAGGCAGGGACTGGGGAGGGAAAGGACCTCAAGTATTATGCCATACAGTCCACCCTCCAACACAGCCATTTTCTCCAGGGCAGCTGGTCTCTGTAGTCCGGAAACCAACTGCAGTTCCTTAAGTTCTCCAGGTCCCACCTGGCACTTGGCAACCCTGCCTCGAATGCTGCCACGCACCACAGCCCAGGAAGCCGGTTCAGTTGAGACAAAGGCAGAAAGCTCACAGTCTGCACAGCCAGTTTTTGGAAACAGCCCAGGAGTTCATGGGGCGAGGAGGGCACAGTCTCAAAGGTTTGGAGGATTCTGATGGGCGTCTTGCTGCTAGAGGCAGAAGGAAGGGAGAATGGGGGGGAGGTAGGGGGCAGACAGATGAGGCAGAAGAACTGACAATTCCCCCCTTCCAGGGCTATTTTTGGGCAGGAACGCACAGGAATGGAGTTCCGGCTGGCTCCCGAGTTGGCCACACCCAGCAGGAACTCATTAGCATAATAGGCCACACCCAACAGCAGGAAATCATTAGGATTGGCTACATTAGGGGTGTGTGGCCTAACATGCAAAGGAGTTCCTGCTATAAAAAAGCCCTGGGTTTTGACAACAAACAAGGTAAACAGAATAAGAAGCAAAAGGTGGGTGTGGCTGGATGACCACACTTCTGCGAACATGGGGTGTGTGGCCCAATATGGTAATGAGCTGTGCTGTCAGGGGTGTGTCCTAATAAGCAAATGAATTTCTGCTGTTGGGCATGGCCTATTATGCTAATGAGTTCCTGCTGGGCTTTTTCTACAAAAAAAGCCCTGCTCCCTTCCAATATATCTCAGGAGTTCCTATAAAGGAACTGAGGAGTTGGGAGCAATTAAGGCCAAAAGAAGCAAGACTCAGCGAAGCCAACCCCTTTCGGCTGCATCCTGTCATCGTAGCCGCATTCCCATAGATGCTCTTTCCTTTGGGGGGGGGGATCGAATCAGCTTGCGATCATCCTGCCATTTGGTTTTGCTTTTCTTCACCACCCACAGCCTAAACAAAATACAAAACACCTTTGACTCATGCCCTCCTAAATGTTCCATCTTTCCGCTACATTTCGCATGTAAACGCTTCATGTCTCTGCAGGACAAACGCTGAATCATGTTTATTGGGGTTTTTCCGAAGTCAACAGAAGGCTCAGTGTGGCTGAGACTGGGAGTGTGTGTGTGTGTGTGGGGAAGATATCCTCAGAGGGGTTTTTTTTTTAATAACAGAAACCTCAATTCAAATGGGGAGTAGAACACTCTTTGGTGGAGCTTTGCAGCAGGGAGAAATAGTGTAACCATTTCCCCCCCCTTTTTGGAAAACATCTAATAAAATTTGTTTTGTAAATTTGCTATAATGTGCTCTTCTGTTTCAAATGCCATCCAAGTTTTCAAATGCTCTCGTTAAATAAAGTCAATAAACATCCCAATATATGCATTTGTGTTGTTACTATACTGCACATTCCAGTTTTATTTGCACATATTTATATGGAGGTCCCATTAAACACAGCTGATGAAGAACATGATCTTTGCTGGCTTTCCCCTCCTCCTTTATTGCTATATTGCAATACATTTTCAAATTTAACTCTTTGTCTGCGAAATCAACGGGTAACAGAAAACACCACAGAAAACACACACTGATCAGATTTGATGGTGTCAATTGTTCAGTCGCACAGTCGAGTCCGACTCTTCGCGACCCCATGGACCAGATCCCACCAGGCCCTCCTGTCTTCCGCCGTCCTCTGAAGTTGGCTCCACTTCATGTTCATTGCATCTATGACCCTGTCTAACCATCTCCTCCTTTGCCGTCCCCGTCTTCTTTGACCTTCAATCTTTCCCAGCATCAGGGTCTTCTCCAGTGAGGGCTCCCTTCTCCTTTGGTGGCCAAAGTATTTGAGCTTCAGTTTCATTATCTGGCCTTCCAGGGAACAGTCAGGGTTGATTTCTTTTAGGATTGACTGATTTGATCTTCTTGCAGTCCAAGGGACTCTCAAGAGTCTTCTCCAGCACCATAGTTCAAAAGAATCTATTCTTCGGCGCTCGGCCTTCCTTATAGTCCAACTCTCGCAGCCATACATGACTACTGGGAATACCATTGCTTGGACCATGCGTATTTTTGTTGGCAGCTTCAATTACAACACAGTTAAGTTTGCTCCATTCTTCAGCGGCCAACTTCGCTGGGAGTAAACTCCAAGAGACAGCATGCTGTTTTCTGGAAGGATTTCTGCTTTGTTTTTGCCATTCCAGGCGGCTCCTTTTTGACTTGTGCTAGCAGGCTGTGAAAACCCCTGGGTGGAGGAGTAAAGATGGAGATATAGAATCCACAGGGGGGGAGAAAGACCTTGCCCTGTTTGGAAGGCCAAACCAGAGAAGATCTGGGCAGAAGAGGGATGGCATCTCCCAGAGAGATTCTTTTAAAGGGGAGGGACTGTGGCTCACTGGCAGAGCTTCTGCATGGGATGCAGAAGATCTCCAGCTCAACCCTGGCACCTCCAGTGAAAAGGAGCAGGCAGCAGGTGATGTGAAAGACCTCTGCCCTGACACCCTGGACAGCTGCTGCTAGTCCGAGTAGGCAACACTGACTTTGACGGATGGATAGCCTGATTCAGTAGAAGGCAGCTTCCTGAGTTCAAAGTCTAGGTTAACAACCAGGGGTCATTTCCTGCAGGAGCACACAGGAGCGGAGCTCAAGCAGTAAAGAGCCCAGGGGGCGGACACAGGCAACAAGCCCCACCCCCTGCTCCCAGCTGCCCTCAGTCAGAGCAAGAAGCAGCCAGGTAAGTTGCAGTGGGTGTTGCCTTCTGACACACTTCTGGTGATGTCA
>NW_015162069.1:45115-56098 GCF_001447785.1 Gekko japonicus
GTGAGGGCAGAGCTGGCTGTCCCCCCCCCCCATAGCTAGCAATCCAAAACAGTCCAGTGGAGCCTGAGTGGTGGGTGTTGCCTTCTGACACACTTCCGGTGATGTCAGGGGGTGTGGCATATGCAAATGAGTTATGCTAATGAGCTCCTGCACCTCTTTTTCTATGAAATGACCCCTGTTAACAACGTATTATATCAGAGCCACAATGAGGATCAGGGCGGGCAGCTTTTTCTTCCATGCTTTTTTTTGGCACCAATTGTGCCACCCTCCAGCTGCTATTGGCCAGACAGAGAGAGAATAAGATTCCCATACACGTATCGTCATATTTCCTCCCCGGGGGTAGGGGGATATAGCAGCTCTGAGGGCAATTTGCACCAGGAGAACAGGGCAGAGGG
Organism: Gekko japonicus; assembly: GCF_001447785.1. Classification (NCBI taxonomy): domain Eukaryota; kingdom Metazoa; phylum Chordata; class Lepidosauria; order Squamata; family Gekkonidae; genus Gekko; species Gekko japonicus. The sequence continues at coordinate 45,511 of NW_015162069.1, forward strand.
GGGGAGGAAAGAGACGCTCCCTCTACGCTGTGGAGTCTTGTGAGCAAAAATTCTACTTTTGGAGCTGCTGGGATTAAAGCTGTGAGCCAGCGACTTGGCTACTTGCATAAATTAGTTTGCTCTGGAGCCGTCCTTCCTGAGCTGGAGGCTAAAAAACTGTGAGCTAGCTCACACTAACTCAGCTTAGAGGGAACACTGCCTGGGGGAGAGGCCATCATAAATCAATTTTTGAAACAGCAAAAAAGATTAAGCCAGTCCAATATGCTGGAAGTTTACTCCATTCATTAGTCTAAGTGGAACTGGTTTTTAAGCCTCACATGTTCATCTTGTTCACAGCACTGTCCAGCAGAGCCTGGTCCGAGTCAATGGTTTTGGCACTTTGCAAGCATAAAGCTGTAATGATGTTTCATCCGGTGATGTAAGAGGCCTCTAAATAGTTGTAGGAATGACAAAAATGTAGGAACAGAGATATGTCATCCTAAATTCCTTCTCAAAAGAAGCCATCTGAGAAGAGCTTGGGGGTGGGGTGGCGGGAATGACCTGGCCAGAGATGATATAACTTATTCAGTCTGTATATTTATTTATTTTTATTTATTTAATTCGATTTCTATCCCGCCTTGCCTGACAAGCAGGCTCAAGACAGCGTACAATAATAATTTACAATAAAAACAGATAAAATTCTAACAATAAAATATAAAGTGCAGATTAAATACAAATGATAAAGTGCAATTTAGAGACACATCCTTATAGGAACATAGAGTACGGGAGCTTCCAGAGGATCCCTACAAGCTAGGAAGGAGGAGTTGCGGGCAGTAGGTCTGAGACCAGTGTTCCCTCTAAGCTGAGCTAGTGTGAGCTAGCTCACAGTTTTTTTAGCCTCCGGCTCACACATTTTTGTCTTAGCTCAGGAAGGATGGCCCCAGAGCAGTGTTCCCTCTAAGCTGAGTTAGTGTGAGCTAGCTCAGTTTTTTTTAGCCTCTGGCTCACACATTTTTGTCTTAGCTCACAAAGTAGAAGTTTTGCTCACAAGACTCCACAGCTTAGAAGGAGCATTGCTCCAGAGCAAACTAATTAATGCAGTAGCCAAATTGCTTGCTCACAGCTTTAATGCCAGTATCTCACAGAGTAGAATTTTTTGCTCACAGGACTCCACAGCTTAGAGGGAGCATTGGGACTAGAGCATTCAAGGGAGCTAGGAGAATATTGTGTTTGTTTGGCAATAAACCCTTTAACATTTCATTTTACCTTGGTGTGTCCCTTATACGGCTGAACCCTAACTTATACAAAGAGACTTCCCAGCAAAAACCATAAAGGAAAAGGAAAAAAAGTCTGGGAGTGAGACACTTAACAAATAAAGTTAACCATTTATCACAAAGAATAACGGGCAATCAATATAACACAATCCAACAGGTAACTGTATGCCATACTTACCTGTTGGGTTGTGTTATATTGATTACCTGTTATTCTTTGTGATAAATGGTTAACTTTATTTGTTAAGCATCTCACGCCCAGCCTTTTTTCCTGAACCCTAACTTATTGCATCAACTGCAATTTTTAAATCATGAGTAATACAATGGCTTCTTCCGGCAAACTGCCGCAGCGGTGCACAGGGCGATTCCCCAGTCTGATAACCCTATCCCTCACAGGGCTTTCCATCACCCCCTCCCTGGCTAGCTCATACAAACCTGACTGTCATCTGCCACGCTCAGAGAGCAGGGACACCTCCAAAAGATGTCCGTGGTACAAACAGCTTGACTTGCCTGCTCAAGTGTCGTCGGTGTCTTCTTGCATTCAGCCAACGAGAGTGGGACCTAGAGCTCCATCTCTCATCCACCTTAGCTTTGCAGTCCAGGGGAATTTGGAGATTTAAGCTCTTTGTATATACAGAGTGTCACAGATACTTTTTCTTTGTCGAGTGCCAAGCCACACAAGGAAATAACTCTGTGAGGAAACACCAGTAATGGATTAAAGAGGAAACTTCCAACAGGGAATAATTCAGTGCAATTTTAGTTCCTTTTAAGTCGCTCAGAACTAGGAGCACAGGAAGCCAGCCTTTCCTATCACTTCCAAGACATGCTCTAAGGATTGTGGTTTGGGGAGCTTTAGTCATGGGGTGTCTAATGCTGCCCGCCTCACCTCTTCCCCTTAGATCTTTGAGAAACACGGATCAAGGTATGCATGCAACGGGTAGCAGTCCTCTGCCCTCTTCCCGTCATCCCAGATCCCCATAACAAGCTTCTCTCACCGGTCCTTGCTCCAGGCATTCAGCACTTCAGCACAGGAACCCTACCGAACCCCATCCCTTACCAGGCACCTCTAGGAAAACCTGGCTATAGGGAACTTTGTGGCAAGCTCTCTTTTGCCTGCTGTGCTGATTTAGGAAGAAGCACCAGACAATGACCCAAGTGGCTCTTCAGGGCATTGCCAGGTGGTACAAAGTGAGCAGAGAGGGCCCCTTGGCTTAGCTGTTGGCCTCTGACTGTGCAGTTTTCCCAGCGATACTTTAAAGGTCCACTGCAGGACTTCACAGCACAACCAGTCTTTCTAAGCTACACAAGCACAGTGATTCCTCTGTGTACCAGACAAAGGAAGCCATACAGCCTCCAGGTGAAGCCTGAAGTTCTCCCAGAATTAAAACTGATCTCCAGGTTGCCAGCCTACAGGTGAAGCCTGAAGATCTCCCAGAATTAAAACTGATCTCCAGACTACAGTAATTCTGTTTGACTGTTGGGAACCTGTGGGAAGATCTGTCTCTGACATCACGAACCCAGGATGAACTTAGCTGCTAGGAAGGATGACTCATCTTTTCCCTGGAAAAACTGGATGCTTTGGAGGGTGGAGTCTTCGTCATTATACCTGCTGAAGTCCCTCCCGTCCCCAACCCCTGCCCTCCCCAAGCTCTACCTTCAAAGGAATTTCCCAGCCCAGAGTTGGCAACGCTCCCAAATACCTGGGTTGAGCCAACCCAGTGGCCGAGCCGGTGCAGAGTAGCTATAGAATGTGTGTGGAACGGAATAGTCAGAAGATGGGTGGAAGCATACAGGATGTCCCTCCCAATGTGGAAGCTCCTTTGCTAATACCACAGTGAATGCAAAATGGAGAATCTGCACCATGTGATCGCTGCCAGAGAATTCTGAGCAAATTGGTGGCAGTCTTTTCTGTCTCAGACAAATGCTCCATCACTTTGGAAGGGTTTAAGGTCATTCTGCTCGACTGTTGGGACCTGTGGGAAGATCTGTGCCTGATATAATGAACCCCTGATGACCTTAGCTGATAGGAAGGATGACTCCTCTTCAGCAAGAAGTTTCACAATTACCTGCAGTAATAGAAACGTCATCTTCCCAGAGGTTTCCGTATGACTGCAGACTGTCAAGATAACAACTGCAGCTGATGTAATAAATTCAAATACAGGCCTGGGAAAAAAAATAGATAGCATATTTAGAGCAAATTGTTACTATATATGGAACCAAACATGGACAGTTAAATTAGATTCTTTTAAAAAACCTTTTGGAATTCTAAGCTGGCTCATGACCTCATGCACCTTAGTCAGGTGAATTCCAAGAATGCGTGTGGATTTTGGCCAGTAAAAATGCAGGCAACAAAAACCCCTCTTGCTAGTTGGGTATCCGACTAGCTTCAGTGGGGAGGGCACGGTATAAATCCAATAAATAAATAAAATCCACTCAACTGTCACCTACGTATAGTAATATCCATAGGGAACGCCTGCCCAGGGCAGTGAACTGTGTACGTAGATATATGAAGCTGCCTGATCCTGAATCAGACCACTGGTCCATCAAGGTCACTACTGCATACTCAAACTGGCAGCGCCTCTCTGGGGTCCCAGGTGGAGGTCTTTCGCCTTTTAACCGGAGATGCCCGGGACTGAACTTTGGACGGTCTGCATGCTCTACTACTGAGCCATGGCTCCTCCTGTAGCAAGTTCAAGAACCCTTGTTCTCGAAGTGCTAAATCTATGTTCTTATTACACAATTATTGACACATCATTACTATTTTTGGTCTTTTGCTGCCTTATCCAGTTGTTATCTTTTATTGGAAGAAGTGGCCCACCATCCACCTGTTTGGGGCTCTTGAAAACTGGATGCTTTAAAATGCCAGTAGATGTTATTAATCTCTCCATTTTGTTGTTGTTCAGTCGCACAGTCGAGTCCGACTCTTTGCGACCCCATGGACCAGATCACGCCAGGCCTTCCTGTCTTCCGCCGTCCCCTGAAGTTGGCTCAATTTCATGTTCGTTGCATCGATGACACTGTCCAACCATCTCATCCTTTGCCGTCCCCGTCTTCTTTGACCTTCAATCTTTCCCAGCATCAGGGTCTTCTCCAGTGAGTGCTCCCTTCTCCTTTGGTGGCCAAAGTATTTGAGCTTCAGTTTCATTATCTGGCCTTCCAGGGAACAGTCAGGGTTGATTACTTTTACTCTCCATTTATAACCTTAATAATTCCGATGGTTTGATGTCTGATGCTAGGAAGCTGATGGAGTATCCTTGGGAATTGCATTTAGAAAGCTGGATGCCTAGTAAGGAGAGAAGACCCCAGAGCCGCCATCTGCATTTGAAGCTGTCTTGTAGCTGGGTAATCTCCACTCTGCTGAACAGTCCCGGGGAAGCTCTTCGTTTTCGGATCAGAATCAGTCTGTGCCTCCCTCTGAATGCCAGGCATCGGAGTGCTCTTGGTGCAGGAGAAGGCGGCTGCCGTCAGGCCCTGCTTGTGCACTGATCTGCTGGTGCTCATTTTAAAAAGAGACTTTTAAAAATTGAAAATGCGAATTTAAAGCAATTATCTTAAATTTAATCTCTGCGCCCCGAACAAATACTTGCATGTGTGAAACGTCTGTCACAGTTCAAGGCAGATTTCATTTTGATTCACATCAGTTCAAAACACGAACAAGCATTCAAAATATAAGTGAGACCACAATTTCAGATGTGAACCATTCCAAAGGTTCTCTCTCTCTCTCTCTCTCTCTCTCTCTCTCTCTCTCTCTCTCTCATGTGAGGATGTACTGTGGCAGGGGCCACCCTCCCTCCGTGGGTCAAAAGTATTTTCTGCTGTGTACCATTTGTGAAGCAAAGCCTCATCTTTGGCTTCACCTTGGTCAATCCTGCCAGCTCTCATCAAACAAAACAGCCTATTAACCTCTGCCGACACTGCATCTGGTGAATGCCACGGTCTATGTATTAAGTGGTGTGCGGCTGATTGCTTCCTTTCCAAACTGGCTGCCTGCAAGTGACACATCAATCATTTTCAATACCAGCAGGTAGGTTTGGTGCTCTTGGGTGGGCAGTTTCCCTGGGATGGAGTGGGAAGGGTTGAAGTGAAGTTTAAATAATATTGAGCAATGGATTTTGGTCGGATGGGAAGGAGGTGGCGTCAGGCCATCCCAAACAGGCACCATTTTTAAAAAATCTGGATTCTGCGAATGCGCGGATAACCAAGGATGCAATATCATGCCTGTGCGCATGCACAAAGTTTTGTTATTTTTTTAAAAAGCCACCCCAGGCACGCCTCATTCAGTGGCCTCACTCAGTTTGCAAGTGGCCCGTCGGAACCGAAAACTCCAGATTTAAAGTAGTGTCTTTTTAGTACGGCTCCGAGGCGCAGCAAAACGTGATGGTCATGGAAGACGGATGTTTCCCAGATGTTGATGTCTGGACATTACATTTAAATCCATGAGGCACCCGTGCCTCGTGCGGATCTAAAGAGTCGTCTGAACGCACCCTTAATATGTCTTTGACAGTGGCGTCTGTCTTCCCTCCACAGAAGTACTTTTCTGAATTCCCTGACAGAAATCACTGATTCCCAAAGTCTTTTCCCTCAGAAGCCAAACCTTCTGGCTACTAATCCAAACATTAGATTCCAGACCTTTCCGGGAGACCAGGGAGGGCTGGAATTGGGGAGGGGAAGGACCTCTCCAGGGTATCAAGTCGCGAAGTCTACTCTCCACAGCAGCCATTTTCTCCAGATGAACAGATTTCTGTTGTCTGTAATACCAGGAGGTCTCCAGGCCCCACCTGAAGGTTGGCAACTCTAGGTGAACATCACCATGCTGAGGTACTCATATGAAATATGATACCACGTATCATAGCAACATGGTCACACATCTCACACCTGTGGGAAGCGGCTGAGGGAGACCAGACAGAGAGGGAAATGATAGCGAGAGGAATGCATGTCACACAAGAAATGTACACCTAAGACAGGTTCACAGACACATGTATGACTGTCACTGTCATGTGAATGGGGCCTTCAGTGATACAAGGCCCCCAACAGGCTTTTCAGAGCTCCTTGCAGTGTCTGATGGGCAGTGCTTCTGGGCAGAACAGATTCTACTCCGTTTCTAAGCCTTAATGCCTCAGCTAAAGCTCTTTCTGTTAAGTATGCAACTCAACAATGCAGTAAGTAACAAGTGATTCAGCTTTATTGAGGACGAGAACTTCCAAAAGATCACACAGCATCAGATGACAAAGACAACAACAAGGACAGTCGAGCACAGCTTCTTTTTAAACTCTCCCGGGCTGGTGTAGCCACGCCCTCATAAAGTTAACAGCCAATAGTAATACAGAGATAACATCCAATCATTTGTCTTCCCTCCAGCACAGACCTCTTACATTCCATTGGTTACAGAACATGCTTCAGCCAATGGTGTTGTTCCAGATTAGAATCCGGCTGAGGTTTCAAGCTTAACATTGTGTTTCAATGGTTAAGACACAACACTTTCCTTGGCAGAGCCCCAAGCAGTTGCTTGAGGAGGCACAAGAAGGGAGAAGGGAGGGTGCCGCTGACCACAGCGCCTCTGCCCACTCTCAGCCTAGCCGTAGCTCCAGAGCTGGGCCATCTCCTCCTAAGCCAGCAGCACTGGGCTGGCACTGCTAGTGGGCAGGAAGACCTGGCACAGACCCAGGCTACACCTGTCTTGAGGTGACAAAATCCTTTGAAGCATCCTGGGCTCATCTACTGATGAATGGGCAGCTCTTCATTTCCCTATACTTATTTACTCTACTGTGGGACAGGGATCTGAAAGGGGGGATTTGTCAGGACACCAGGACAGCCAAACAACGGAGCACACACTTCCCAGAAAGGTTTTGCTTTAGTGTCAGTACTATGGTTGCAATAACATGGTCACTGTTAGGAATGGCAAGCAAGGAACAAGCATACAGTAATATAGAAGATTCAAGAGGTCCCCACACACACACCTGTGGGCCAATCGGCCCTTTTCCCACAGGCGGGAAAGAGGAACCGATGACCCAACCAATCCAAAGCAGAGAAACGAGACTAGTTTCATGGTTAATTAAAGTGGAGACACTACACAACCATGAAGACAAGGTCAGGGATAACAAGGGGAGAAGCCAGGGGGAAGGAATGTGGCACCAACTAGTACACAGGTCAGGCAGGCGAACTCTAGGCTAATAAACAATATGGCGGCGTATTTTGAGTGGGGGATGTAGTTTCTTTAAAATATTTTTTCCTGAGACTCTTTCCTGTATTTCTGTCCAATGTCTTTTTCTTTACTAGCCAATCTGTGTTTTCTATTTTCCTACCTCTACAATGGCAACAAGTAAGACTCACGTGCAAAAGATGCAAGGAGAGGAGGCGGTGCAGCAGTTCCCCCCCTCTCTCTCGTGTTGGGTATCTCCTCATTTTTCTTGGGAAACAACTAGCGGTGCAGGCCCTAAGCAGAGTTACACTGCACCGTATGTGGAAGGGTGCAGGTCTGCTTAGAGCCGCAGCCACCAGGAATTTCCTGACCCCGAGTTGGCAACCCGTTGTCCGTTATTCCACTTCACTGACTGCCAGTCATGGGTGCAGAAGAACTCCGGGTTTAGCAAGGCCATACCTAGGCCAAAATTTCATGAGTGAACATTTTCAATGGGAAAGGTTATGTGGAGAAGTGCCGAAGGCTATGAAATATATGCCAGCAGATTTCCCAAACTCTTACCTTTTCAGCACTATTTTGCTCAGTTTTCCCTGCCCCTCACAGCAGCTTCTTTGCTGCCATTTTTTAAAAGGTTCTTCTTGTGAGCTAGAACATGAAGTAGCCAATCAGGGACCATGTAGCCAATGCGATGATGTCTGGGGCCACATAGCCCATCATATTCGGCTGTATGATAACACCAGGAAGCCAGTTCAGAGTGAGGGCAATGTGAAGTGTTCTGAACCCAAGAATGTTTTTTCCACACCACTTCACAGGCCCACGAAATTATTGCTGAAATAGAAGCCCATGTTTTACATAAATCATTTGTTATTTTGCCAGTTACGTCCCCCTCCTCCATTTTGGCTCCACCCTAGACACATTATAAACTTTACTTGCTAAACATTCTGAGGAGAAAAGGAATACAAGACATCTGTTTCAGACACAGCCTTACCACTTTTTGTAATGTCTAGTTCCGCCCTCAGCAATAGGGTTGCCAGGTACCCACGGCCACTAGTGAGGGATGGGGTTTTGGTTTGCCAGATCCAGGTTGGGAAACTCTTAGAGATTTCGGGAGGGAGCCTGGGGAGGACAGGGACCCCGGTGGGTTCCAAGGCCACAGAGCCCACCCTCCAAAGCACCCATTTTCTCCAGGGGAACTGATCTCTGTGGTCTGGAGATGAGCTGTAATTCTGGGGGGTCCTCAGGTCTCACCTGGAGGCTGGCCTCCCTACTCAGGGTCCCAGCAGAAAGAAATACAGCTTGCTTGTGATTGCATTTTTGGCAAATCAAAGATCCCTGCTTGGTAAATCAGCCCTGGTTTCTGTGATTTATTGATGGGAATAGGGAGGGGACATTGATCAAACGTACAGTTAAAAATACGTGCTGACCCCCTCGTGCCATCGATCCGTCCATCCTCCAGGTCCCAAAACAACTTGAACTGAACTTTGCAGAGCACCGGAGTGCAGTCTGTTGTTGAGGGCGACTGGAGACAGACAAACATCCTGGGAAAAGCAGCATCCTTCCTGGCAGGGAGCTAAATAAATAACAAGACGTAAAGGACGTTTCATCCATGTCAGAGATGGGTTGCTTATCTTTTCCTTCCCCTTTGTGCTTACCGGTTCAATTTTTGTGATATAAATACCCAGCCTGTTGAATTATTATTTTTAATTGTTCCTGCAGTCATTTCCCATGCAGAGTGCATCGCCCTCCGTTCTGTGCTCACATAAACAACCCGCGCAAGGAGCTCCTTGTTTTATTTATTTATTTAACTAATTTAATTCAGTTTGCGAGGCTGCCCTTCCCTGCATCAGGGTGGCTTACATCAAATAAACATAGTAATTCGCCGTTCAATAATGATTTAAAAACTACTCAAACAACATACATCAGACAATAGTAAAGGTAAAGGTAAAGGTTCCCTTGCTCGAAAGCCCGTCGAGTCCGACTCTAGGGTTGCGGTGCTCATCTCCGTTTCAAAGCCGAAGAGCCAGCGCTGTCCAAAGACATTTCTGTGGTCATGTGGCTGGCATGACTCAACACCAAGGCGCACGGAATGCTGTTACCTTCCCACCGAAGTGGTACCTATTTATCTACTTGCAATTTCTTGCTTTCGAGCTGCTAGGTTGGCAGGAGCTGGAACTAGAGACGGGAGCTCACTCCGTCATGCGGCAACCCGGGTCTTGAACTGCTGAACTACCGACCTTCCACAGCCTGCAGTTCGGCGTCTTAACCACTTGAGCCACCGCAGACAATACAGCTCCATTATTTAAGATGGCAAAAAAGAAGGCCACCCCCACTCTGGGTGATGGGCTGGGGTCCTGCTGCCCAAGTGTGGCCGAGGGAGGCGGGGCGGGAGCCGGAAGTGCTGCTGGAAGGGGTCGTCCTTGTACTCTGACGGAAGTCATCTTCATCATCAGAGAGGCCTTCAAACAAGAAACCACCTGGCATGTTGCTGTAAGAACTGGACAGCATGCTCTGCGAGGAGGTCTTTAGGGGGGCTAGGGGGTGCTCCCCGCCACCAAGTGCAGAACCAGAAGAAGTATAAATACAATGTATAAATACAATGAAAATCTGTCATAAAAACAACCCAAGGCCACAAACCAATTAGTTCCACTCGACTCCCCTCCCAGCCCAGACCGGCAGTACATCTGGGGTTAGGGTTCCCAACCTCCAGGTGGTGGCTGGGGATCTCCCAGAATTACAGCTGATCTCCAGGTGACAGAGATCATTTCCCCTGGAGACAAAGGCTGCTTTGGAGGGTGGACTCTGTGGCCTTGTACCCTGCTGGGGTTCCTCTCCTCCCCAAAACCTGCCCTCCCCAAGCTCCACTCCCAGAATCTCCAGGGATTTCCCAACCTAGGGCTGATAACCCTAATCTGGGGACAGGGAGCCACATGCATGTGCTGGACGGTCAGCAGAAGGAGCCATTGTATCCTGGGGATTGGTGGGCTGACAGCCCCCTCTTACATGGCCCTCTTGACAGAAGAAGAGGAGGAGGAGGAGGAGACTGGATTTATTCCCCTTGCCCTTCACTCGGAGTCTCAGAGCGGCTCACAAACTCCTTTCCCTTCCCCTCCCCACAACAGACACCCTGTGAGGGAGGTGGGGCTGAGAGAGCTCTGACAGAAATGGCTCTTTTTCAAGGACAGCTCTTATCAGAACTACA
>NW_015162069.1:56316-63859 GCF_001447785.1 Gekko japonicus
GTCCTTACCCGGCAACACCCCTGCCGAGCCAACATGGATCCAGGGGCTGGCTGTCCGAGGTGCAGCCGGCAGAAGCGGCAGCTGGCTGGCCCACTCCAACCTCCAGCCCTCATTTCTTCATTTATTTCCCAGTTCTGCACTTTGGGAACTGTGGCCCAAGACCAGTGATTCCTATCTCCATGCCTCAACCATCAAGTCCACAGATGAATGAAGAAGGCTCTCTCCTTCCAGATTCCCAAGTCTACCCTGATACTCTTCTTCACCAAAGAGGATGGCAGGGAAGGGAAACCCCCACATTTGAATGCCCAAGGCAAGGTGCCATCCAGTTGATCAACGTTAGCTCATTTTGCTGATGATTAAAATAATGGTGTTTCGGGGGCAAGGGGGCAGACTGATTTATTTATGACTGAAAATTCCTTGGGACAGGAGGAGAAGCAGCAGCAGATGTTTAACTTGTATCTGAAATGGATGGTTCATGGACTCGATAACTAGGCTGAAATTACAGTGCTATGTCACCAGCCAGACCGGGGTACACAAAAAGGTAAAGGAGAACAAATGAGAATGACAGTGTGCAGTATTTAATCACAGTAGAGCAGCATGGATTATCCTCTGGTTGTGATTTACAGGTAGACACTAATGACGTGCCCATATGAACCTGCCCACATTTTAAGGTCACTATGCTGTACTGTGCTCCAGCATGAAATGAAATTAGATGGGTGGCACAGGGCCTTTTCAGTGTTAGGCCCCAGGCTTGGAAACTGCCTACCCTGGAACCCAGTCTGTTTTTCTTCTCTGTTGCCCTTGCCGAGATTTATAAGGATTATGTTTTTCCAGAGGACCCGTGGGGGAGGTGGAATCAAGTGGTGCCCCATTATTGATTTTATTCTTGATTTTATTCTCCTGCTTTCAGTTCTTGAAGTAGCTTGGCTTTTCAACGCATTTATTACCCAGGGTTTTTATTGCTGCGTTTAGTATTTATGTTTCTTTTATTGCTGCTTTTTGCTGTGGATTTTATTCTTTTATGCTGATTTGATTATAATTTGTGATTTTTAAAAAATACTCTTTGGATTAGGTGTTGTTTTTTTAAAATTGCTCCAGATAGCATTTTTATCTGGTATAAGTTTTGAAATAAAGTGGTTCTGGGCTGGCTGGGTGACAATTTACCCAAAAAACAATTATACTGTGCATGAATCCTGTGTATAGCATCATCCTTTTCACTAGTGGTGGTTCCTTTTTCACCATTCACTCTACTCACTTGCTGCTGCTTCCTGAAGCCAGAAAAACTGGCAGGAGTATGGGGGGGAAGGGATATTGGGGGGCACCATCAAGTGACAGTGTTACATCACATTTGGAGAAAACCCAGATATGACATCATGCCTCTTAAAGAATTGCCAAAAACTCTATGGTTTTACATGGTAAATCCTCAAAAGGTGTGACATCAGTTCCAGGGTTCCCCCGGAACTAACTTAACACCATCACCAAAAGGTGATTAAAGAAAAAAAATCTTCCTCTTGGAGAGCCCACAGGCTATGGGGCAGAAGATCCCACCCCCAACAGATGCATGGCAATCAGGGGTCACCCCATGAACTTCATTACAGTTCTGTATAACCAATCAGATTGAGAGATAACCAGGGGTCATTTCATAGAAAAAAAGGTGCAGGACCTCATTAGCATAACTCATTAGCATAACTTATTTGCATAGGCCACACCCCTAACATCAGAAGGCAACACCCACCGCTCAGGCTCCAGTGGACTGTTTTGGATTGCTAGCTATGAGGGTGTGTGTGCAGATCTGTCCTTGCAGAGGAGGGAGAGCTTGTACCTGAATAAAACTTGGTCTTAAAGGTGCCAGCTTCTTGCTCTGACTGAAGGCTGCTGGGAGCAGGGGGTGGGGCTCGTTGCATGTGCCCGCCCCCTGGGCTCTTTACTGCCGGAGCTCTGCTCTTGTGCGCACTTGCAGGAAATGACCCCTGGAGATAACACCACTAAAGGAGAACCGGAGAAGCCTTCTACAGAGTTGTTTGACTTGTGCATTGTAGCATTGTGAACTTTGGTTCCAGGCAAACTAATTTTCCTGAAGAACAATTTCTCGAAACACGCAACTTTTGCCTGGGAGGCATGTTGCTTTGATGCTTGCTGTATTTCTTTTTTGAAAGCAAAACAGCCTACAATATTACATAATATAATTATGTATATCAAAGATAATATAACAAAGAATAAAATACAGAAAATATTTCTCCCCAACATCCCCTTTGTTACATTAAAATGTTTTTAGGATACTGTCTATAAAATATGATAATACTTACTTCTGTTGGGGTCCATTTATACCCACGAAGAGAGGGGAAGAAAAGCTAAACCAACCAAGCAAAAACCTCCAAATGAAGTTTAGAACACTAGTAAAGGGCCAAAAGCTAAAAACATCAGTAGGTTTGGACAAAAGTACACTTGTTCATTTCAGAAACATATACAAACCTTGTAGGGGCTCAAATAAAAAGTAATAAAATAATAAAAGTTATAATTGTGCAAAAGGAACATATATGACCTGACGCCACAAGAGCCTTCTTCAGAGGTCAAATAGTACAGAATACGACATATAACAAAGCTCCTGTTACACTTGTAAGGCAGTAAACAATTGATATAGGACCAAAAATGGAACGTCCATTCTGGAATTTAATCACACACACACAAATGTTTGTGGGGCCACAAATGTATATATTGGAGACAGTAATATTACTAATATGTACCTTCCAGTTTAGGTCCTAAGAATACAAGTAAAATATAGTAAAAAATCAATATGTACATATTGATGTTACATTGGCCCTGAGAAGGCAATTTTACTTGTATTCTTAGGACATAAAAATAACTTGCCACAGCAGTGTTCTCAGAGAACACAGGGGGAAGATGAACAGAAAGCAAGGCAAGCACTAAAAGGAAAAAGAAGTATATAGAAAGGGGCAAAAATACAATGTATTTTTGTGTACGCTGACAGGAATGGAAAACACACATGAGTACTTGTCAGCTAGCTGCCATGTTTTATTTGTATCTGTCCTTTCCTGCCTGTGGCGCGACTGCGCATGCTTGCTTGCTTGCACTGCTCGCTTGCTGTAAACAGCGATAGGGAGGCGCTCATGAGACCGTGCGAACTGGTGCCGCCAGACTGGGTTATCTGACTAACCTTGAGGAGGAGGGAGGGCTTGCGCTCCCCTGTTGGTGTGAATATTTCTGCTCTCATGAGGCACGGAGACTCTCCCATTCATTATGTAATCTCCCGCCGGGAGGATTCCCGTGAGCGCGCTTGGATTTCATTTGCTTAGCCACTTGCAGCATCATGTTATATGTACTGATGCACCCGCCCCATTGTCATTCCTAACAATATCCCTGTAGATCATGGCGGACCTGTAGTCTAATAAAGCATAACGCTTCCCTGGAAACGTGTGTGGAGATATACTTGCTGTTGAACCTGACAGTAATAGGCCATAACCTCTGGCTGTGTAACTGGAAGTGACATCACCACATTGCAGGACACTCTAGGATCCCCCTAAAACTCTATGGCAAAAACAAATGCGTTTCAAGGGAGTCTTAGTGCTCCCCACAAGTAGTGGTGGGGGACTGAAGGCGGGAGGTTGGATCCAGGTGTGGTAAGAGAGGGTCTGGGGTTTTCTGCCCTCCATTCGATTGCTCTTCTGTTCCTGATCTTTGGCAGACAGCAGTCAGACATTGAGCAACCACTGAGACGTGATGGTCTATTAGGAATAAATGAAAGGATACATTTAAATTAAGTGAATTGCACTCAGAAGCATAATTCATTTTGATAAAAGGGGTAATCACTTGCTGATCCCGGGGAAAGGCCTGAGGCCCACTCTTTGAATCCTCTGGTGCAGCGGATGTCAACCTTTCTGGACCTGGGGTGACCCCCTGAACATGGGACCACTTGTTCTGCAAGCATGTGACAAGAAGTTGCATGATAATGAGGCAGGAAGAAGGAAGGGAGTCAGAGTTACCATCTCGCTGGTGTCAAGGCTGGGACCGTGGGCAGCAGACCAAGACAAACAGGGACAGGAAACACAAGCTAAGCACCAGGAAGTCTTCCATGGTGTGGAAGAAGTAAAGAATCACCCCCTCGGAGGAAGCCTCTCCACCAAAGACTGACCACAGCTCACTGTTGTGCTTGTCTCTGTATGCACTCAAAGTAGGGTTGTCAGCTCTGGGTTGGGAAATACCTGGTTATTTTGGAGATAAAGCCTGGGGAGGGTTAGGGTTTGGGGAGGGGAGGGGCCTCAGCAGGGTACGATGCCACAGAGCCCACCCTCCAAAGCAGCCATGTTCTCCAGGGGAACTGATCTCTGTCAGCTGGAGATCAATTGTAATAGTGGGACATCTCCAGGTGCCAATTGGAGGTTGGCAACCCTAATTCAAAGAGAGGCAGAACTTATGGCACCCTGGCTATCTACCTTGTAGGTCCTTCCACAGGGCAGTGAATCATCCACCAGGAGGGGTTCCACGACCAACCCATGGATGGGTTGAAGACTACTGCTCTGATACATGCTGCTAGGGTTGCCAACCTCAAGGCAGAAAATTCATGGAGATTTGGCGGTAAAGACTGGGGAGACTGGGGTGTGGGGATGGGACTTTTTGTGAGAAAGCCTTGGGGGGCGGCCACCAGCTAATTAAATGGGGGCAGCTTCCCTCCCCCTCCAGCAAGGGCAGCCCTTCCCTGTGGAGCGTCTGGCTCCCCCCCCCAGAGGAGCCACAGTGGCCCTCCCCGCGTAGGCACACCAGGGGCAGCCTGACCTCCACCCTCGGCTCCCTCCCAGGGCCAGGAGACGTGAGGCTGCGGTGGCTGGGCTGGCCACGAAGGGGCAGCATGTGGGCGCATTGGCACAGCTAGGCGCGCCTGGCCAGGGCCAGATGACCGCACCCACTTGCCTCCTTGCCTTGCCTGGCTGGGCCTACCTGCTGCTGGCATGCCAGGCGGCAAGCATCTCTCAGCCCAGCCTCGCCGCCTCTGCTGCTGCTTGTGCCGCTCTCGTCCTCCTGCGGACAGGCAATCGGTGTGGGAAGAGCCAAAGCTCAGGGAGGGAGGCCCATAAAAACACAAGGGGGCTGGGCCCCGTGGCCCCCATGGCCCCCATGGTAGCTACGGGCCTGAGTCCAAAACTGTAAGGTTTGGTTCCAGAAGTGGGAACCCTAGCATCTATTATGAATGAGTCACTAACGCTGGAGAGTCCGCTCTCCAGGGCAGATGTTTTCTGAAGGGTAAGTGAACTCTGTGGTCTGGAGATCAGTTGTAATTCTGGGAGATCTCTGGGCCCCACCTGGAAGTTGGCAATCCTACTTGTTGCCCTCTGACCAATAGTCCTGGCTGGAAAGGTCCACCCCCTTTCTGCATCAAAAGAGGCATTCTGTTCATGCAAGGTATCTGGTGGAAATGCCACCGCAAAATGCTGATCCTGCGCATAGATCTCCCCTGCTGCATTGGAGGACTTCTGAATGAGCCCAACTCTGGAAAAATCTTGACCAGAAGCTGCTATGTACGCAGCAGTCTAGTACTCAGTGTTTCTGGATGTTCAATCCTTCCCAGGGTTTTCATTAAGAGAAGGGATAACGGTCTACAAAGTCCAAGAGGAATTTTGAACAGGAAATACTGCATATCTGGAGAGCGGCAAGGACAGGAAACACCAATTTACCAAACCTCCTCACATCAAAAGCAATTTACCTTTGGGCCGGAAGGGTGATATTTATATATATTTTTATTTTTATATCAGCTGAACTGCTCCACTGGAAATAAGCAAGGACAGAAGTAAATTGCCTGGAAATGTTTGGCCCTGATAACCTTGAGGAAAGTCTGTGACGTCAAGTGACGATCCGGTTTCCTCAGGTTGCTGGCCCTGCCCAGTGGGTCTGGCCCAAATGCACTTCATTGGGATGTCTGTGATTAATTTGATTTCATTGTGCAGCCTGGATTTTAATGGGGTTTAGTGACAGTCATACACTAGCAAATGCATGCTGCCCATCGGCCTGGCTTGGGTTTAATGCATCTTAGCAAAAGCACCTGCTCCTAAGTAAAATTCCCCATGTACTGTAACCATTTACTGGAGCTTACTCCAGATGGATTTCTCATCTGATGTGAGATTTGTTCCTGTTAGGGATGGGCACAAACTGGGAAAATGGAGGTTCATCCTGGTTTGTGGTTCGTGGAATTTCACGAACTGTGAACCTTCATGAACATTCCCACTTAACAAACTGGCTCATGGTTTGTGAGGTTCATGATGTGCTAGAGTGGTCCCCTTCAGGTTAGAGATGCCAAACTCACAGTGAGTCTCCAGACGACTCTCCTCTACCTGCCAGCCAAGTTTGGTGACAGTTGGATTTAGGGGAGGCTGAGTTACAGCCCCCGAAGTAGGTGCACCCAGGAATGTGCTCTCTGGGGAAATCACACCTGCAGGTTCAGGAATGTGTTGAATGGATCCCCCGCGAGCTAGAGGCATCAAACTCACAGAGGATCTCCCCGGGATGCCCCTCTACCTGCCCTCCACGTTTGGTGAGAATTGGCTGTGGGGGAGCCAAGTAGCAGTCCCCCCAAAACAGGTGCCCCCAGGAAAGCACTGTCTGGGGAGATTACAGCCAACCCTTCTCCTCGGGCCTGGGAGGTGGTCACTCACTCGCCTTCCTCTGGTGACTGGGTTGGGGGTGGCCTGCAACACTCCCCCTTGGGCCTGGGAGGTGTCAGCTGGGAGCTGGATTATTGAAGTGGCCAAACCTTCTCCTCCTCCTCATTCTGAGGGTGGTCAACCCTTCCCTTCTGCCCAAGGAGGTGGTCACCCACCCGCCTCCTCATTGGGGACATGGATTCTGGGGGTAGCCACGTCTTCCCCTCATACCAGGGAAGCAGTCACAGGGAAGCAGTCACCCACTCATTATTGCTGTAGATGGGGAAACTTTGGGTGCAGTCAAACGAGCTTTCTTGTACAGGTGGATGTTTGGCAAGGTAGAGGTTTGCATAGGTGCGTGTCGGTCCATGAGGTAGGTGTTATGCTATGTGGTAGATCTTAGTTCATGAGGTGGGTGTTGTGCTATGAGGTAGATCTCGGTTCTTGAGGTGGGTGTTGCACTATGAGGTAGATCTTCGTTCTTGATTCTTGGTGGGACACAACTTGTGAGGAGGCAGACATAGATGGGGGAGGCTGGAAGCAACGATTCTTGGTGGGACACAACTCTTGAGGAGGCTGACGTGGACAGGGAAGGCGGGAAGTGATGAGTCTTGGTGGGACACAAATTGTGATGAGGCAGACATGGACGGGGAGGCAGGAAGTGATGATTCTTTTAGGGACACAACTCGTGATGAGGCAGACATGGATGGGGAGGCAGGAAGCAACTGTTCTTGGTGGGACACAACTTGTGAAGAGGCAGATGTGGCTGCGGGGGGGAGGCTGGAGGTGATGAGTCTTGGGGGAACACAATTTGTGAGGAGGGAGACGTGGACAGGGGAGGCTGGAAGTGCCAGTTCTTGGGGGGACAGAAATCATGATGAGGCAGATGTGGA
>NW_015162069.1:63921-64065 GCF_001447785.1 Gekko japonicus
AGGAAGATGTCGACAGGGTGAGGCTGGGAGTGACAATTCTTGGGGGGACAGAAATCATGAGGCAGACATAGACATGGGGAGGCTGAAAGTGACAATTTTGTGGGGACAGATAGGGTGAGAAGACGTGTGTGGAGGGGGGGGAGG
>NW_015162069.1:64931-67297 GCF_001447785.1 Gekko japonicus
ATGCTGCTCAATGGGGTAGGTTGTGCTGGGAGATGAATATTGGCCCTCTGGGTTCCCCCCTCCCATGTTCTGTATTTGAAAAGGGAGCTTACTACCTCCCCTCCAAGGGTCAGGTTGCCAACCTCCAGGTGGGGCCTGGAGTCCTCCCAGAATTACAACTGAGCTCCAGACTACAGAGATCTGTTCTCCCGAAGGAAATGGCCGCTTTGGAGGGTGGGCTCTATGACATCACATCCCTAGCGAGCTCCCTCCCCTCCCCAAACTCCACCCTCTGCACTTCACCCCCAAATCCTCAGGAATTTCCCATCCCTCAGCTGGCAACCCTAGACTAGCAGTGAGCGCCCTGGCCAAGTGGGCTAGGCTTGGAACCCAGGTCTTAAGAAGAGCCCTGCTGGATCAGACCAGCAGGTCCATCTAGTCCAGCATCCTTCCTGCCTCACGTGGCCGTCAACGAGTTCCTTTGTGGAGGGCCACCAACAGGGCTTTAGAGGCCCAGGCTTTCCCCTCCTGTTGCCTCCCAGCCCTCGTAGCTGGCCACTGACAGACCCATCCCCATGGAATATGTCAAATCCCCTTTTAAACCCCCCTATGCCTATGGCCACCACTACTCTGGACAGCAGGTCCAAGGCTGACATTCTACTGCAGGGGTGTCGAACTCGTTTGTTATGGAGGGCCAGAACTGACATAAATTGGACTTTGTTGGGCCAGGCCGTGTGTGTCATAAAATGTAATGCCAGGTAGCAGAGATATACACTTTAAAAAGGACACAAACAGAAAGGGGTTTTTTTTACTTTATCAAACGGGCCAGATAAAGTGGGATGGAGGCGTGGGTATCTTTTCTTTATCCCTAAATGTAGTCCCTTTCCTTATTTCAGTTGTAGCTTGTAGTCTTAATAAAAATGCAATAAAAAATCCCCTCCGGGGGGCCTAAAAAAAAACCCACAAGGAAGCAGGACAAGCCCTGAATAGCAAAATGTTCATGGAAAGATTCAGGGTAGCACACATAGCCTCATCTCAGTTGTTGTTGTTGTTGTCGTCGTCATCTTCACAGTCAGATATTTGACTAGTAGATGTTGTTCTGCAATTCGAGATTTAGCCCAGTTCTTGGGAATTGCAGAGGTATCTTTGCAGGATCCTTGCAGTTCCAAACAACACTGTCTGCTGGAGCTGAGCTGGTGTTGCTTGCTAAGTGCCCCAAATGTCCAGGTGTTTATTGAGATTTCTAGGCACTGCTCCAAGGGCTCCAGTGACAACTGGCATGATGGTCACCTTCTTCTCTCAGAAGCATTCTAACTCTGTTCATAAGTCTTGGTATTTGGTGATCTTCTCCTGTTCTTTCTCTCCTATTCTGCTGTGTCCTGGGATTGCAATGCCAATGGTCCAAACCCTATTTCTCACTTTTGCTACAATTGTGAAACCAGGGGTGTTATGCTCCAGGTGTTTATCTGTTTGCAGTCAGAAGTCCCAAAGAATCTTTGTTTCATCGTTCTCCATGATCTTGTCTGTTTTGTGCTCCCGTGAATTTTTGGCTGACATTAAGCCATGCTTCTTGCAAAGATTGCAGTGCAACATAACTGCAACTCTTATCGTGAGCAATTTTACTGCAGACACTGACCATATGGTCAACTGTTCTATCCCTTGTCTTGCAAAGTTGACATTTGCTGTTATCACTGGTCTTCTAAATCTTGGCTGTCATACTATTCGTTTCAAATGTCTGCCCTTGTGCAGCTAGAATGAGTCCTTCTGTTTCTTTCTTCAGGTGCCCATTTTGGAGCCACTTCCAGGTATTTTCACTAGCAATTTCCCCCTTTATGTCTTTCAAATATTGCCCATGCAAGTGCTTTTTCCTCCCAGTTGTCAAAGTGAGTTGATGTTGTTGTTGTTGTTGTTAACAGACATTGCATCTTCTCTTTCTGCCCTTACAAAGACCACCATGTTAAGCTAAACAATTTAGAAAATACATCATAAAATCACATTTTAAAAAACATTAAAATCAACCCCCCAAAACATACATCATTAAAGCAAACTTTGAGTCCAGTAGCACCTTTAATACCAACAAAGTTTAATCCTGGCTACACAGAAGTCTGTTCTGTTGCTTCAGATCAACACGGTTACCCACATGAATCAATTAAAACAATTTAAAAACAGAATTAAAATCCATGCAAAACATAAAAACATTGGTTAGGGAGGAGGGATCATTGATGGAATGCCAAACAAAACAAAACAAGTGCTCACCTGCTGGTGGAAGATGCCCAAAGAAGGGGACAAGACGAATCTGGCTGGGGAGAGAGTTCCGGAGCTTTGGTGCCAGGACCGAAAGCCCCCCCCCCCCTGTGTTGCCACCTGTCTGGTCTCCGAATGCCAGG
>NW_015162069.1:67351-77113 GCF_001447785.1 Gekko japonicus
CAGTTCATTCCCCCCCCTCTGCCTGCTAGCTTGTATTTTACTCTGCTGTAACGCTTAAGCCAAACATCTGGAGGACGTGGTGTAGGAGGTAAGCTTGAATGCTAGCTTGTTGCTTTTAGAGCCTGGGAACTGCACCTGTGTTATGTCTGGAGATAGTAGTGTTCCCAGGGATTGAGCGCGCAACCGTTTCCTTTGCCCGCCAGCGGGAAAGTGATCCATTGGTTCGGTACCTGGTTCAAATCCCTTTATTATATTTGCCCTGGCTGTTTGTACCCATTCCTAACAAAGGACTTGTTTGAGTATCTTTCCAAAGCTTTGAAATAAATTTTGCTTTTCTGAACCGTGGATTTATTCTCGATGCTTGGGGATCCAACAGGTGTGTCTGGAAGAAGCGGGACCCCTGTATACATAGGTGCTTGCTCCCTTATTCATTCGCCTATTGCCTTCTGTAAGATCATAATTCCCCATAATGTGCGGCAATTTGGCTAACAGCTGTACATGGATCCATTTCATATATCACCCCAAACCATGACTTGCCATAACTGTGATTTAGAACAGGGGTCCCCAGACCTTTTTGAGCCTGGCCCGTAGCTAACATGGGGCCCATGGGGCCTGGCCCCCTAGTGTTTCTTCTGGGGCCCCTCCCCCCAGGCTGTCCCTAAAGTGCTCCAACTTACCACTTGCACTGTACTTTCATTTAATTAGCTGGCAGGCCCCCCAAGGCCCCCTCCCCCCAAATTCCCTAGCTACGGGGCTGCTGCAGGCACCTTTGGAATTTTGACACAGGGCTGCAGAATGGCTGCTGTGGGGGGTGGAGCTGACCACAAAATGTCAGGGATCGTGGCTATATATATATAGCTCTAACAGCAACTGTTCAACATATCAAGCAGAAACTTTTTTAACAGGGTGCCTTTGAATCTACGCAGTCAATCAGAAGCCCCACCCAGCCCCCCACTCACTTTCTAAATCTACTTGGTGGGCACCCGGGCACCCTTGGGCATCATGTTGCGAACCTCTGGTTTAGAACCAAAACGGTGGTGTGAGCTTCCAGACAGACAAACCAGATTTTGCCAGCTCAGCATGCCTGTTTCTATAGAAGAGATTGGATTTATACCCCATGGCCCTTCACTTCCCAAAGGTGTCTCTGAGCGGCTTAGAAACTCCTTTCCCTTCCCCTCCCCACAACAGACACCCTGTGAGGTAGGTGGGGGCTGAGAGAGCTCTCTCTCGAGAACTGCTCCTGAGAGAACAGCTCTGAGAGAGCTTGTGACTGACCCAAGGTCACACCAGCAGCTGCATGTGGAGGAGTGGGGAATCAAACCCGGTTCTCCTAGATTAGAGTCCGCACTCCTAACCACCACACCAAACTGGCTCTATAGTGCAGCTGTCTCTGAAGGCCAAGTCAGAGGCTGTTCAGGCCTCATGTCAAACCGCAGAGAGCAGAAACCCTGGTCTGAAATCCAGCTTCGAAGCGTTGCCTCTGACTGTGTCTGTCTGCAGGGCATGGCTGACAATTCAGCCATTGTTGTCACGCCATTGTTGTTAAGCTTCCTGAACCCAATTGAATGGAGCCCAAGCTGTTCAGCAGATTCTGGGTTTTGTTTTAGCTGAAGGCGGTGGTGATGTTAACCCCTGAGTACTTATGAGTGTTTCCTGCTTGAGTGTATTGTTGAATTGTGTTAACGTGTGTTGTGATCCCCCCCCCCCATCTGCTTAGAAATGGCAGGAAAATGGCACATAATTGTTTGAAATAAATAAATAGTCTATCAGAGGAACCAGATATCCAAGTGGGGGGACTTCATAGTCACAACACACAATGCACACTTTCTGATGTGAGACCAGAGCCTCCGACCGTTGTTTTAGCTGTGACCTTTGTGCCTTTGAGTGTGAGCAGGACACCTTTCTCCTGAGAACGATGCTGTGTTTTCCAAAGTTGGGCTTAAGGACAAAGTTGAGTGTCCTCCTCGCTCGAAGGACGTGCTGATAGCAAAGACTGAGACCGAAAGGGATCTTGGCGCTGGGGAGGAAAACTCTATGAAAAACAATAGCTCAGTGTGTGGCAGCAGTGAAGAAACGGTGACTCCTTCTAGGGACCGTCAGGAATGGGGCTGGAAATGAAACGGCCAATATCCTAAATGCTCCAGTCAGTGTAGTAGGTGGCATAGCCTCATTTGGAGTATTGTGCACGGTTCTGGTTGCCATATCCCGAAAAAGAGATTGCAGGATTGAAAAATGATGGCAAACCAGGTGATTAAGGGGATGGATCGACTTGCCTAAGATGAATGGCTGGAGACTCTGGGACTTTTCAGTTTAGAAAAGAGAGAACTGGGAGGTATGAAGGAAACTTAAGAATTGGGCTGGAGGTTGGAGCACTGTGGGAAGCCAATAAGGGGGAGGAAAGGGAGGAGGGAAGGATATATAACTGTACAAGATTTGATATATTTTTGGACTTTCTGTTTTTTTAATTATATCCTAATAAATTGTTTTTAAAAAAGAAAAGAAAAGAGAACTAAGTGGGGGACATGATAAAGGTAAAGGTTCCCTTGCTCGAAAGCCAGTCGAATCCGACTCTAGGGTTGCGGTGCTCATCTCCGTTTCAAAGCTGAGGAGCCAGCGCTGTCCGAAGACGTTTCCGTGGTCATGTGGCCGGCATGACTAAACGCCAAGGCACACGGAACACTGTTCCCTTCCCACCGAAGTGGTACCTATTGATCTACTTGCAATTTCTTGCTTTCGAACTGCTAGGTTGGCAGGAGCTGGAACTAGAGATGGGAGCTCACTCCATCATGCGGCACCCAGGTCTCGAACTGCTGAACTACTGACCTTCCACAGCCTGCAGTTCAGCGTCTTAAGCACCTGAGCCACCGCAGCTCCAGGGGACATGATAGAACTTTATAAAATTATACGCAGGATGAAGAGAGAGCCAGCGTAGTGCAATGGTTCAGAGTGTCAGGCTAGTCTCTGGAAGACCCAGGCTTGGATCCTCACTCGTGTCACGGAAGCTCGCTGGGTGACCTTGGGCCAGTCACAGGGTTGTTGTTGTGGATAAAATGGAGGAGAGGAGAATGATGACGTAAGCCCATTGTGGGGGGAGGTGGGGTATCAATGAGCTAAGTAAATAAATAAAGTGGACAGAAATAACTTGTTTCCACCTTCTGCCATAATAGTAGAACTTGGGGCCACCCAAAGAAGTTGATGGGCAGTAGATTCAGGACAGTCAAAAGGAAGTACTTTTTTAAAAAAACTCAGTGAGGACTTAACCTGCGGCTTTCGCTATCAGTGGATGGCCAAGGGCATGACTGGTGTCAAATTGGGGGGGGGATTGATGAGGAGCATAAGAAGAGCGCTGCTGGATCAGACCAGTGGTCCATCTAGTCCAGCATCCTATTTCACGCAGTAGGTAGCCAGGCACACCGTCTTCTAGGGACGGGATCAGGGGGGAGCAGTAGTTATACTTTCCCCTTGCATTATTTAAAAGATCCAGAATGCTCTTCCCACCAAGTGCTCTTAAGGCCCACTTCAGGCTTCACTTATTCCACAAAGAAGAGATCAAAGGAGCGCTTTGCCTGAATCCCCCCTCCCCATTTTGTAATGTAACCAGAGATCTGTGAAAGAGTGAGGGAACCAGATACTGAACATGTCATTCTCTGGAGCCATGAATCAGAACAGCAGTGGTTCAAGATGCAAATTGGGAAGGAAGTGAATGCCACCTCACATTAGCTGGAATCGGCATGTTGGCCGCAGTCATACAACTTAAACCCATCACAGGGATCACAAAACTGGCAGAGGGAGCTCTCCAATTAGCGAGGGGAAACGTACTGAAAGCAGCTCAAGATCAGCCTGGTTTGAAAGGTCTGCTTCTGGAGGGAGGGGGAAAGATTTCGCCGTGGGGGAACTGCAGGAGCTGCACAGGTACTGAGCCTCCAATTAAAACCCACAATTACTGAAGATAACACAAGCATTACAGCTGTGAGCTTCATCATTAAGCTGTAACTCCGATAGTTACCGTATGTGCCCATTCTGCAGAACTGTCTGCCTTTCCCCCCTTGAGCTGTGATCTGCTGGCATGGGTGAAAGAGGTAACAGCCGAAAGGCCAGGGAACACCAACGATGCACCTGGGAAAGAGCTACTCAGATGACCTTTCCTGCTAGCAGCTGCTTACAGCAATTCAGGTGGGCAGCCGTGCTGGTCTGAAGCAACAGAACAAAGTTTGAGCCCAGTGGCACCTTTAAGACCAACCAGGTTTTATTCTGGGTACACACTTTCGTGTGCATGCACACCTCTTACAGCAATAGCATGGTTTTATGATGCGGGATGGAGGTGTCGCTCTTTGTGCCGTCGCAATTTGCCCCGCCATTACGTGATCCAACACAATGGCGGTGAAGCGGATTTTTTCCCGTCGGCGGGTGTTTCTGCCGTGCTCCAACGAGGCAAGAGGAGCGTGCTGGAGCGATCACACAACGGAAGTCCGTCAGCGGCTCGTCGCAACCCATTTGGTAGAAGACTTTTCCAGGTACTTTTTAACTCCAGATCTTCGTTGGTATGCTACAGGTTGGAGACGGGCGCGCCACGCTTCCCAGATGTTTCCATGTGATCGTGCCCATATAATCCGCCCGAAATTTGTCCCTCTCGCGCGGCTAATTGTGCGTGTGATCGGGACCCTAGAGTGTTTTTGAGCTCTGTAGCCCTTTCACCAATCATTATCTCGGCCCCATTTGCATCTCGAGGAACCACCACACCACCATAGGGAGGAAAAGGGGTGCCCGTTTTTTCTGGGCCTAAAAGCAAGAACTACAGCCAGCCAATGGCAGCTATTCTGTGTACATTCCCACCATTTGCTAGATATTTAGTGCATTATTAGCGTGAACTTTGGAGGACAAAAGATTTCATTTGCAAGATCGTAACTTGTTTTAATCAGCTCTCATGGCAGCAATCCAGGATGGGTAGGGTTGCCACCCTCCAGGTGGGCCCGTGGGACCTGGAAATCTCCCAGAATGACAACTGATCTCCAGGTCCCCTGGAGAAAATGGCTGCTTTGGGGGTGGACTTTATGGGATTATACCCCATTGAGGTCCCTCTCCTCCAAAAACTGTTCCCAAGCACCACCCCCCCAAGCTCAAGGAATCTCCCAAGCCAGAGTTGGCAACCCGATGCTTCAGGCCTCTTTCTGCCTTGCTCAGTTCCAGATCTGCCACCCAGGGCCGCAGCCCGCCCACCCTTTCCCCTTGACATTCTCCTGTGTGCAAAGGCAGAAAGGGAGAGAAGGAAGCAAGGAAAGGGGAGAGGATATTTGGGCTGCCAGGAGGAGGGCAACCCATGTTCTAGGAAAAGAAAAGATGGAGCTAATGCCATCTAGGGCAGGAGATCGCCAGGGCTGAGCCCTGAAATTGGCAAAGAAAATGAAGTGTGGCCCCGGTCACACGGGCTGGATATCACAGGGGGGGGGGAGGTGTGGCTAATTGCCCTGGCGCAGTTTGATCCGCGATTACGCAATCAGACATGCTGGCGGCACACCACGGGTCCTTCCCTCGGCACCGGTGGGTAAACGAGGGACTGGAGGGGAATGCTGCGTGCTGGCGCAATCACACCACGGGTGTCTGGAGGCAGCCCGTGGCAAACGTTTACTAGTACCTTGGAGGTACTAGTTTTTTAAGGCGCATTGTCGGCGGTAAGCCACGGGTGCGCTCCACTTCCCAGATGTTGGGGTGTGATCGTGCCCGGATAATCCACCCACCATCCGTGCCTCTCCCGCGGCAACTTTGCCGTGTGACCAGGGCTGAAGATTAGAGACTGGGCAGTAGTTGGAAAGATCCATAGGATCCAAGGTTGGTTTCTTTAAGAGCAGTACAACCACAGCCTCTTTTAGTCCCTCTGGGTAGACCCCTGACTCCAGGGACAGATTGATAATGTCTACCAAGGGGCCCCATATTCCCTCACCACTGGCCTTCACCATCCATGAGCGACATGGGTCTAAAAGCCATGTGGTCGGTCTAACAGCACCCACAATCCTGTCAACATTAGCCTGGGAGAGTCAACTGAAGCTGCCAAATACTGAATTCAAAGACAGCCAAGGGGCCTCCAGTTCACTTACTGTATCAATGTTGGCCGGGAGATCATGGTGGAGTGACAAGACTTTATCTCCAAAGAAGCTTGTGAAAGCCTCACTGCTAATAGCTGAATTCCTAACATTGTGAGTTTTCTCAGTGAGAGAAGTTAAAGATCTGATTACCCTAAACAATTGTGCTGGGCGAGAGCTAGTGGATGCAATGGAGGCTGTATAAAATCCCTTTTTTGCAGCCTTTACCGCCACCTCATCGGATTTCATAAATCTCCTATAGCGTGTTCTTGCAACTTTGTTGAGAGTATGCCGCCAAACTCGTTCTAGTCGTCTAAGTTCCCATTTCATCCCCCTGAGTTCCGTAGTCTACCATGGGGATTATTTAGGATAGGAGCAAAAAGGATGTCAGGGAGCAAATTCATCGATGGCTTCAGAGAGACAGGAATTCCAGTCCTCTAGCAGGGCATCCAATGAATTGCCAGGGGGCATCGGATCCTGAAGAGCATTCTGGAATCCAATGATCACTAAATGGTAACATAGAGGAAGGAAAAGTGAAGGAACTGCATGCACCTATGTAAAAAATGTGGACAACGCATAGTCCAAAACGCTGCCTAAGAACAGTTTTATGATTTTCTTTTCCAAAAGTAGAGAGACAATATACCCCACCGCCAGTGACAGCTGAGGTACTTCCACACCATCTGGAAAGCTGAATTTCCTTGGCTTCAGGCCCCTGGCTGTGTCGTGATCTTTAAGATCATCTGAAAACATTCTCATGCCTATTCACCACAACACACACAGCCTGGTAGCCTTCCTACTAGTGCAGAACACCCTGGAGGGGTATGTATCAGGGTTTGGATGGAAGCGTGTCTTGGAAGCTCGGCATCGAGCTTTGGCCTATGCAGGCACAGACTCGTGTTTCATTCCTTACAGTATTGCTAACAGATTAAATGGCTATTACACTGACTGTTTTCACTGGGCTGCAGTTTTATTTTTATTGTCTTCACTGTTTTTGCAACCAGAGTCATAAATAGCAAACCCTCATCCCACAATAAACCTTGCTCCACAGGAAAACATGGAATAATTTAAAGGTGGCTACTGCAAAAGTTGTCATGTGATTTGACAACAGGTGCTAGAAATTTTGCCACACGCCAGGTAGTTTGTTTGTCTTCATTTCTAAGTAACCAGGATGATTTTGCTTCTGAAGAGAGAAAGTCCTGATTAAATAAAAGGGAGATCAGTTAATCTCTTAGAGCTGAAAATTTCGGACAACTGAGCAAAATATGATCCACGGAGTCAGGGGTCATTTCGTAGAAAAAGAGGTGCAGGAGCTCATTAGCACAACTCATTAGCATAACATTTGCATATGCCACACCCCCTGACATCACCGGAAGTGTGTCAGAAGGCAACACTCACTGCTCAGACTCCACTGGACTGTTTTGGATTGCTACCCTGTTTTCCCGAAAATAAGACCTACCCAAGAAATAAGCCCTAGCAGGATTTCTATGCACTTGTGGTATAAGCCCTAGTGTGTCTTCTTGAGAAAAAATAAATATAAGACAGTGTCTTATTTTCGGGGAAACACGGTAGCTATTGGGGGGTGGGAACGTGCAGATCTGCCCTAGCAGATGAGGGAGGGCTTGTACCCAAATAAAACTTGGTCTTAAAGGTGCCACTGGACTGTTTTGGACTGGGGGGCCGGGGGGAGGGCTCTGCAACTTACCTGGCTGCTTCTTGCTCTGACTGAGGGCTGCTGGAAGAGGGGGGTAGGGCTTGTTGCAAGTGCCCGCCCTCTGGGCTCTTTACTGCCGGAGCTCCGCTCATGTGCGCCCCTGCAGGAAATGACCCCTGCACAGAGTCAATTTTACTGCTGCCACAATTGCAGAGTCGATTTGAGTATGAAATCCCATTAAATCTTCCTTCCTGACATCACAGCTGAAGGAAGGGCATTCAGGCGCGCCGGCATGAAGGCCCTTCTGTACTTCGGAAGAATTATCTCAGATAAGTGGTTTGGCATTGTTGTTTGGCAGTTTTAGTGTTTTTACCTATCCAGACTCAGAGAGACGGAAAACTGAATAAAGCTAAACAACTAGCAGTTAGGGTTGCCAACATCCGGGTGGTGGCGGGAGATCTCCTGGGATTACAACTGCTCTGCAGGCGACAGAGGTCAGGTCTCCTGGAGAAAATGGCCACTTTGGAAGGTGGGCTCTTTTGGGATTCTACCCCATCGAAGTCCCTCCCCTCCCCAAACCCCGCACTCCTCAGGCTCCCCCCTTCCCAATCTCCAGGTGTTTCCTAATCCAGAGCTGTGGCAGTTTGGTGTAGTGCTTAAGTGTGCGGACTCTAATCTGGGAGGACCGGGTTTGATTCCCCACTCCTCCACTTGCACCTGCTGATGTGACCTTGGGTCAGTCACAAGCTCTGGCACAGCTGTCCTTGGAAAAGAGCAGTTTCTGTCAAGAGTTCTCTCAGCCCCACCCACCTCACAGGGTGTCTGTTGTGGGGAGGGGAAGGGAGAGGAGTTTGTAAGCCGCTCTGAGACCCCAAGTGAAGGGCGGGGTATAAATCCAATCTCCTCCTCCTCTTCTTCTTCTTCTTCTTCTTCTTCTTCTTCTTCTTCTTCTTCTTCTTCTTCTTCCTCTTCCAACAGTTTCATCCACTGACTTCAGTGTCCTTCGAAGAATCTAAATCTTCTTAGGACTACACTGGAAATGAATATTTACTTATTGTAACTATGATTATGACTAGGTATCTTACTACTTCTTATAACTAGTTATTATCACTGAATGAACACTCGATCATTATGTGACTATGTACACATAAAGAAGCTTCTCTCCTATGTTGTATGTTCAGTATATCAGATTCTCGTGATATATAATTTTGACACGTGTGTGTGTGTGTGTGTATGTATATAATTCTACTGAATCTTGCAAACAAGTCTACAAAAACTTGCAAAGGTTCTGTCTGAGCCTGTCTGCAGTCCCTGTGAGTCACTCTGGGATGTTAAAAGCCAAGGTGAAAAAACACCAAGGGGGGGGGGGTGTCCGCAGAATTCTCTTGCCAGCGAGGTTTCCTGCTGGCAGTTCTTATCCTTGGCCGGGAGTCAAGTAGTAATTAGCCACCACACTCAATCAGCAGCATCCACAAGAAGGACAGGATGTCTCAATACACTTAGAAGGGTGTGTATGTGTGTGTGCAAACTCTGCTTAGCATTGCCCTGTCAGGGCAATGCTAAATGTGTACTTAAATCCCACTGAGTTGAACGAACAGAGTTGCCAGCTCTTGGTTGGGAAAGTCCTGGAGATATTGGGTGTGGAGCCTGCGGAGGGCAGAGTTTGGGGATGGGAGGGACTTCATTGGGGTATATGGCCATAGAGTCCCCTTCCAAAGCA
The DNA here is from genome assembly GCF_001447785.1 of Gekko japonicus. NCBI lineage: Eukaryota > Metazoa > Chordata > Lepidosauria > Squamata > Gekkonidae > Gekko > Gekko japonicus. The sequence continues at coordinate 76,800 of NW_015162069.1, forward strand.
GCCATTTTCTCCAGCGGAACTGATCTCCATCACCTGGAGATCCGTTGTAATCCCAGGTGATCTCCAGCCATCACCTGAAGGCTGCCAACCCTAGTTCAATAGACTTTACTCCCTAGGATGTGCTTCCAGGATTGCAGACTGATTGCAGGGGGGGGAAGTGAACCAGATTAAGTATTTGGGTATCTGGTTAACCAGGGCCCCTGCCACATGGGGGGCGCCTTTCTAAAGCCGCACCAAAAGAGAGACACGGCAGCGGGATCACATAGATCCCCTGAGCCGCCGCGCACTTCCTCCCCGGCACGATCAGAAGCCGG
>NW_015162069.1:77199-81845 GCF_001447785.1 Gekko japonicus
GGGGGGGGAGCCACTGAAGAAAGAGCACGACAGTCGGACTGTGCATGTGTGCGCATGCGCAGTTCGGCGGGGAGCCTGGATTGATCCGAACGACGGGTGCGGCGGCGACCCCACGGCCGCGCTTGCAGCGGTGCTTCAGGTAAGTCCTCCTCTGTAGGAGGTTCTTTTTTGCAGTGGGTTTCCCGGGTTTAGGGACGGATCGGGGCAGGTGTGCGCCGCTTCCCAGATGTTGGGGTGAGATCGTGCCCGTTTGCTGCGCCCCCGATCCATCCCTGTCCCGGGCCAAAGTCTCCCGTGTGACTGGGGCCCAGGAATAACAAAGGTCTGTATGTAATTAATTATGACCCATCAATAGCAGATATAAAGGCAAAACTGATCTTCTGGGAAACCTTAAATTTATATTTTCTTGGATGAGTGAACACAATAGAAATGATGATTCCCTCCAAGATAAATTTCCTTTTTGCAATCTACCAGTAGAGATTTTTAATAAAAAATTAAATGATTGGCAACAGTTGTTGGCATGAATGCCTTTTCATGGGATTTTTTAAAAAGACCTATGATTTCTCAGAGCCAAATTTATGATGGACCACTGTATAACTTTTTAAGGTCACCAAGCCTCACAAAGTATTATCAAGCTGCCAGACTAAGTTGGATAAAATAATGGATGACAGATAGTGGGGAAATGCCACTGGGCACATACTGAGCAAAATTTTGTTAAGGTGTCCCTGAAACCATGGCCTTGGGTAAAGAAATCAAGTTGAAGGCTCTATTGAAATAATGACCATAAGGGGATAAATGTCATACTCAGCATATGAGAGTAAGAGTAAACTCTCACTGAAACTGTAACATTTTGCTTCTTTTTGAGACCCTTTATATGTAACACCTGTAAAGGCACCTCTCTGTAGTATTCTCAGGTGATGTGTGTTATTCTGCCTCCTTGCCTTCCTACTTATTTTTGCTGCTACCAAAGGCTCTCACCATAGACTTCTAAGTTGAGCCCCCAAAATAGGATGGCTTAGTTATATTTGGTAGAAAGATCAGTGCGTGGGGATGGCTCTGAGTTAAGAGGGGATCATTTAAATAAAGCTGTTATTTTCACTTAAACATAAATAAAGTTTATTTAGAAGTTAAAACAACTATCTGGTTCCTGTGTGGTTCATAAATGTAATGGTTTCAGATAGGTACAGTTCTCCTCCTTTCTCTAAAGTTCCTTAAATAGCCTAGCCACACAGGCTTATTTTCCTCATTTGCCACTCAGGCTAATAACTTCCACACAGAACACAGATTTCTCTCACTCAGTCTCCTCACACATTCAACTCTCTTCCTCCCTCTCCCACACCTCACACACAGGCTCTCAGAACAAAACCCATCAAGTCACCCCTTGGGTCCAGCTACCATCCAATCATCACATGCTTCAATCACTCACCCAACCTCACTCTTTCTTATTTTAGAGGCCGACATTTTACATCACCTCAATATATATATATACAAGTCCACATTAAAACACAGAAATTAAAAAAACAGACAAAATATTTATATAGTGAAAACATCACAGATTTCACACACACACACACACACACACACACACACACACACACACACACACCGTAGCAGAACACTGTGTCTTTTTCAGAAGGGCAGTGTTCAGTGCCTCTATAGCAATTCTGTTGTCTTGGGATAGTCTGCCATTGTCTCTGATAGTCTCTGCAAAAGTAAGTTCCTAATTTCACACTATGGCTGGTACACCCCTGTCCAGATGCTCCCTGATGCTCCTCTGGTCTGACTCCAACTCTTGTGGATCTGGTCTGAATTCCCTGGTTGTTCATGTTCCTCACTGGTCCAGGCTGGACTTCCACCTCAAGTCACTGGGTCATCGCTGGTTATTCTGTTCTGGATGCTTGCTTCCAGTCACTGGCCCACTGCTCACACTTGGATAAAGCATCAGCGACTGCATCATCTTTGGCTTTTAAGTGCTGGATGTTAAGAAAGTACTCTTGAATACACCAGGGCCACCTGGTGGTTTGAAAAATGGCTTAAAGAAATATGGTTTTCTTATTCCCTTGTCACTCCCCTCCCTGTGAGCCATCAGACTGTCTGCCCACTCTCCTTCTTATGCCACATTTTGAGGTAACTTATCCTTGACAAGAATTTTGAGATTGGACGGAAGTTGGGCTAAGACTTGGCCAAATATCGTGACATCACACACTTTTTCTGCTGCATCTGCTTTGGCTGAGGTGACCCACTTGTCAAAAAGATGTCCCAGTTTTGCCCCAAAGGCTACATATGACTTCCCAGACTGAAGTTCTAAATTCTTGAATCTTTTCCTGAAGTGGTCAATCCCTAATTTGAACCTGTATTACACTGATAGTTTAAAATCTTCATAATTTACTGCTTTGTCTGTGGGAAACCTTTCATAAACTTCTGTCAGCTCCCCCTTTATGAGGCTGAGTAGATATTTCATGAAGTATGTGGTAGGAATTTTCCTGTCCAGTAGCCAAGAAAATCTGAGGATCTTCCCCTACCACATATGAAGTAAAATCCTTAGTCATTATCCTTGGAGAGTTTAGACCCTCTACTTTTATTCTCTGCTTCTCTTGTTCTAGCTCTTTTTCATGTCTTCATATTTCAACTTATCCCCTTCAAAATGTAATTTCTCTGCCTCAAACCTAAATTTCTCTGTTTTGATTTTTATCTGCTGCTCCCTCTCAAACTCTGTTTTCTTCAGTTCTAATTTTTATTTCCTCAAGACTTCTGTGCTTCCATATCAATTTTCTCTGCTTCTATTTTAATTTTCTCTTTTAACTCCAGAGCTCTTAATCTATTCTGCTCTTTCAGAACCAATGTGTACTCTGAGGAGATAGAAGATACCTCAGAACTTGCTAAATGTCTGGTGCTGTATTAGAGACACCCTCAGGATCTCTACAGATTCCCCCCCCCCCCGAGGGATTCCCACTCTGCCTCCTACTCTATACTCCTACGCTTTCTTCATTCTCAGAAGCTCTGCAATTTCTCTCTTGGTGTCTCTGTTCTTTCCAGTTATCTATAAGTTATCCTTCTATTTCTTTCCTCAGATGTAGATTCCACACTTTTGGAATTCTCTTAGTTTGCTCTCCATAGAACAATACCCTCTTAAGTAGAAAGCCAACACCTGTATTGTTTTTGCTTTCCCCCCAGACCCCTTATACGTAACAATGGTAAAGGCACCTCTCCTCTCCGTAGTGTTCTGAGGTGACATGTGTTATGCTGCCTCCTTGCTTTCCTTAACATTTCCTGCTTATTTTTGTTACCACCAAAGGCTCTTGCCTAAGAATTCTTAGTTGGACCCAAAGAACAGACTGGTTTATTATTTATTATTTATTTATTTGTTTAAATTTATATCCCACCTTGCTAGGCGAACTGTACACAAGTTAAAATTAGATAAAACAATAAATACAATAAAATTCACATCAACAACAATTTACATAAAGTGCTAGTAGGTACAGATGGCGGTTTCAATACATGGTCCAATGAAGGTAGGCAATATCCAACGTTGTAACATGAGGGCTGTAGCGTATTCAGTTTCCAATGACTCATACGTCAGTGGCGGCTCCTAATCGAAGGCCTGGTGAAAGAGCTCCATTTTACAGGCCCTGCGGAGCTGTAAAAGGTCCCGCAGGGCCCTGATGTCCTCAGGGAGCTCATTCCACCAGTGTGGAGCTGCCACTGAAAAGTTATATCTGGTAGAATGACAGAACAGTCAGAAAATGTGAGTAGCTCGGAGGTAAAAAAGGGATGTCAGAGTCCCACAGCAATCAGTTCCCAACAACTTTCATTCAAAAGAGTAAAGTTTATTGAGTACAGTAAAGGCAGGTCTTTAGACCGGTAGTTAGAACTACCGGAAAATGTGCCAACGGGGAGTTATACATAATTCAAAGGGGCCCCCTGCTGACCCAGGTCCAATCAGGGCATCAGCAAAAACCCACCTAAGCTAACGGGTTGACATTCCCAGGGGAAAGCAGTAACAAGATACCAAGGTCACTAGCTGAGGGTACATAGATAAGAAGAGCATAAGAAGAAACAAAACTTAAGATTCCAGGACCAAAGCAGACCAACATCTTCCCCCCCCTCCTACCAGCCATGGCAGCAATGCCAGAGGCTCAGCTAACAAGGGGATCCTTTAAATAAAACAGTTGTTTTCACTTAAACAAATATTTAGAAGTAAAACAGCATAATGGTTTCTGTGTGGTTCATAAGTAAAATGGCTTCAGGTGGGTACATAAGCATAATGGTATCAGAGGGGTAAATTTCACCTACTTTCTCTACAGTTCCTTAAATAGGCCTAGCCAGAATGGCTTTTTTTTTCACTTGCCAGACACTTAGGCTAAAAACTTCCATAAACCTTAATTTCCTAACTAGCCACTTAGGCTAATAACCTCCACACATAATACAGATTTCTCTCACAGCACTTCACTCTTCACCCACTCAACTCTCTTGTGCTCCCCCCCCCTAAAATTCCCTTTCACACACAACAGTCTCTCCAGGGGTCGTTTCGTAGAAAAAGAGCTAGGGGAACTCATTAGCATAACTCATTAGCATATGCCACACCCCCTGACATCACCGGAAGTGTGTCATAAGGCCACACACCCCGCCCCCAACGGTCCCAGCAG
>NW_015162069.1:82972-84758 GCF_001447785.1 Gekko japonicus
GCACGGAACGCTCTCGCACTTTCGGGGGGATTTAAACATCCCCCCGATATATTTTTTTAGTTTTTAGATTTTTGTGCACCCTTGGGGACTGCCCCAAGAGTGCACAAACCTCCCCCTCCCCCCCAAGTGCCCCCGGAGCGCTGATTTAGCGATCCGCACTCCGGGGGCCACTTGGCTATTAGATATATAGATGGCAAGATATTTGTTAGGCAATTTATTAGAAAGACAATTAGGTGAAGTCAACCAGATTTTCTTTTAAATTTTGACTTCTTTAGCATAATTTACTTGGTGTGATTAACCTATTTTATTTTATTTCCACTAAATATTTATACTTTGGGATGAAGTTAATCCTGATAAGCTTGGTTTTTTTTAGGTATATTTCGCAGTGTTAAAGGTTTCAAATGCTCTTAAGAGATTTTCTACAATAGAAGTGAACATTGTTGTTGTTAAGCACTTTTAACTATTGTTTTACAGAAATATGAGAAACAACAGTGCTTTTGCTCTTTAGTTATTATATATTACATTGTTGAATATTAAGCTTATTATGTGGCCAACCTATTATGTTCCAACAATTATGGCAAGATGTTAGTTAAGCAATTTATTAGAAAGACCAATGGAGTCAACCAATGTTTCTTTTCATTCTTGACTCCTTTAGCATAGTCTATTTGGTGTGGTTAACCTATTTAATTTTATTTCCTCTAAAAACGTATACTCTGGGATCATGTTAATCCTGATAAGCTTGTTCTTTTTAGGCATATCTTGTAGTGTTAAAGGCTTCAAATGTTAATCGCTCTTAACTCTTATTTTTCAGAAGTATGGAAAACAACAGTGCCTTTAATCTCTGGTTATTATATATTACAATGTTGAACTTTAAATTTATTAAGTGGTGCAACTAACCTATTTATATTTCATAAATTAACCATTTTTCTTAGATTTACTTTTGATATATTGAATTCTAAAGCATTACCCAATTTGATTGATGGTGAAGTTAACTTATTTAAGTGCATTTTTTAAATTTTGAATAGTTAACAATCAGTATCATTTCATTTAGCCATTTAAAGGGCTCAGGATTATACTTGATATTGGTAATGTGTGTTGGTACATATACCATAATTCATTTAATTCAGAAACTTTATTATATAAAGATTAACACTATAGAATATTGATTACCTGTATTATTATGTGAGGTTGCATATATGGACATAGTTTATGAACACGGTAGGGGGAGGGGTGTTGGGCGTTCCTTAACACACACCCCCCCAGTATTTTATTTTATTTTACTCCTTTTTCCATTGGTTTTTAGTGTGCTGTGGCTTACATAGCACACTAGCTTTTACCCTACTTTAGTAGGGCAAGCACGATTGGTTCCCCCCATAGAAGGGGTGTTTAGTTTTCCCATGCAAATGTGTCAATTTGCAGGCCAGTTCTATTTTTTTTTTGTGCAGCATTTTTATCATTGTTAATGTTCATATTTGGGGAAGAATAGTGGTTCTGCGAGGGTTCATTTTCTCTACAACTTTAATACTTTTAACAGACAAATCTATATACTAATAGCCAAGTTGCCCCCGTGAGTGCGGATCGCTAAATCCGCACTCTGGGGGCACTTGGGGGGGAGGGGGACGTTTGTGCACACGTGGGGCGGTCCCCACGTGTGCACAAAAATCAAAAAAGTTGAAAAAAATTTGGGGGGGATGTTTAAATCCCCCCGAAAGTGACAGAGCGTCCCCTGCGCATGCGCAGGGAATGCTCTGTAGCTCGCCTCGCCGCCGCCTCCTCGAAGCCAGCC
>NW_015162069.1:84907-86962 GCF_001447785.1 Gekko japonicus
CGGGGGGGAACCGGACTCGCCACCACCACCTCGGAGCCGGGCGGGGGGGAGGACCGGCCTCACCGCCGCCGCCTCGGGGAGATCGAGCGGGGGGGATGGAGGAGAGGGAGCTCTTCTCCCCCCCCCCGCGAGTATCGCGGGTCCCCCTCTTGTACAGACTATTATGCTTTTGTTGGACCATGGTCTGGCACATCATTTAAACTACTGTGCTAATGTGAAATTTTATAATGGGTGATCAGATTAAAATTCTTTTGCTTAAAGGTTGGAATCATCTTTGCCAACAATCTTATTTCTTCAAGAGACTCATATTAAGAAGGCAGATCAGCCCATTTTTAAATCTAAGTGGTTTGCCGATCAATACAAGGCTCCTGGGTGTAGCAATTTTACTTTATAAGATGATCTGTTTTCATTACCAGGACAAACAGATAGACCCCGAAGGCCGTTATTTAATTCTCAAGGGCTTGATAAATGGAGAAAAATACACTTTAGCAGTGTAATATGCCCCAATAATAACCAAGAACAATATATTAGCTCAACGTTAATTTTGCTTGAACAATTTCGGGAGGGCCATGTAATAGTGGGGGGAAATTTTAACTGTATTTTGGATCAATGTTGGGACAGGACATTCCATATAGAACATAAACATAAACACAAACGGATGACTGTGGTCACCTCAGTGTTTCAAAATTTAATTGATCACCATGATTTGAAAGACACTTGGAGACTCCAAAATACAGGTGCCAAAGATTATACTTATTTTTCACCCAAACACAACATTTTTACAGGGATTGATCTAATTCTAGTGCCCTCTTCTTTAGTTAATCGGACTATGCATACTGACATTGGTCTTTGAACATTGTCGGACCATGCATGGACTGAGTGCATTTTAAAGGATACAAAAAAAGACAACGCACCAAAACACGGTCCCTAAGTTTGAGACTTTTATTTAATCAACCTATTGTAGAAAGTACTGAAGAACACCTAAATGAATATTTCCAACTGAACTCCTCCTGTGGAGTTGCAGAAAACACTGTTTGGGATGCCATGAAACGTGTTGTGTGAGGCAAATTCATTTCACTATCTTCTTTCTACAATAAAAACAGAAATAAATTAAAAAAGAGATATTAGATAAAATAAAAATACTTGAAGATAAACACACAATTACTGGCTCAAAAAAATTATCAACATCTTTTACAAGAGCGCAAAAAATTAGAGGCCATAGAACTCACCCAAATCCAAAAGAACATATCATATAGTCGACAAAAATATTGGTACAGACACCCTAAATGCTTAAAATTATTGGCTTGGAAACTAAAAGACAAACAATCTAGTAAAAACATTAATTCCATTAAAAATGATAAAGGACAGTTATTTTTTTCATCTACAGAAATTCAAGAAGTTTTTTTAGAATACTATAAGACTTTGTACAATTCAGATAGCCCATCACGTTCATGTATAACAACATATTAGACAACACTGTTTGGTTCTTTCCCTGTTATTGTTTAACATCTACATGCGCCCCCTTGCCCAGATTGCCCGGAGGCATGGGCTTGGGTGTCATCAATATGCTGATGACACCCAGCTCTATCTGATGTTGGGCGGCCGGTCGAGCTCTGTCCCTGAAGAGCTGCACCAGGCATTGCAGGCCGTGGCTGGTTGGCTCCGACTGAGCAGGCTGAAGTTAAACCCGGCGAAGACGGAGGTCCTGGGGCTGAGTCGCGGTGGTCTGGGGTTGGGGCTCCCTCTCCCGACCTTCGATGGGGTGCCTTTGGTGCCAGCGCCGGAGGTTAGGAGTTTGGGAGTGCCCCTGGACTCCTCGTTAACTATGGAGGCCCAGGTGGCAGCCACTGCCAAGTCAGCCTTTTATCATCTGCTGCTGGTGCGGCAGTTGGTTCCCTTCCTCGACCGCAGTGACTTGGCCACGGTGATCCATGTGACGGTCACTTCAAGGCTAGACTACTGCAACGCTCTCTACATGGGGCTGCCTTTGTCGCAAATCTGGAAGCTGCAGCTAATGCAGAATGCTGCGGCCAGGCTGTTGATGGGTCTTCCTAG
>NW_015162069.1:88330-106857 GCF_001447785.1 Gekko japonicus
GCTTTCCTCCCAAGGAGCAGGTGTCTTTTAATTTCATGGCTGCTGTCACAGTCTGCGGTGATCTGGGATCCCAGGAACGTGAAGTCTGTCACTACTTCCACGACTTCCCCTTCTATTTGCCAAGGAGTGATGGGGCCGGATGCCATGATCTTAGTTTTTTTGATGTTGAGCTTCAAGCCCACTTTTGCGCTCTCCTCTTTCACTCTGAGCAAGAGGCTCTTTAGGTCCTTTTCACTTTCTGCCATTAGAGTGGTATCGTCTGCATATCTGAGGTTGTTGATCTTTTCCCCAGGAATCTTAATTCCTGCTTGTGATTCATCCAGGCCAGCATTTCGAATTCATCTACAGTACAATATATTAATGACCACTTTTCATACCAATGGTTAACCAAACCATGGAATTACCTAGGAGTTAAAATTCCATTTTCACTACACGATTTATTTAAAGTAAACTATCTGGAATTAATACAGGAATCCACAAACCTTATATTAACCTGGCTAGAGAATATCAAGGTTCTATAATCTTTCTTATTTCCCAAGTTTTTATATCTTTTTCGCACCTTACCACTTGAGATTCCAAAAGATGTGTTAAATAAATGGCAAAGAACTTGGAATAAATGTCTTTGGGGCAAATGCAATTCTAGGGTAAATTTTTACACTTTACGTAGGCCAATCCACCAAGGTGGTCTTGCATTACCAGATTAGAAGGTATACTATGAAGCGACAAAATTAGCCTCTATATTACGCATTCTTAATGCAAACCAAGACCTAGAATGGGTACCAATTGAAGAATCTTACCTGAAACCCAAAAAATATTATGAATTTATTTAGGCCACTTGTTCAGACCGAAGAGTTACATTGGTACATTTATTCACCCAATCATTGGTGAAAACATGGGATCACAGGCGGAAACATTTACTACCATCCTTCTCACTAGCTACAACCTTTTTGGGTCAAAAGTGGTTTCCCCCAGCTCAACACCCTAACTCATTTCGAATCAGGAGATTTGCTAAGCTATTTTGTCTTTCAGACGTAATTAAAAAGGGACAACTTTGGAGAAAAAGGAACTAGATGTTTTAGCTAAAATGACTATCCCATGGTTTGAATATTATCAATTAAGTCACTTGCTTTCCTCCAACGTATTAATTGAAGTGTCACAGCGACCACTTGAACCTTTCAAGAAACTCCTATTGAATGAAGGGTGGGACTAGAAGAGGTCTGATTTCATTAATATTTACATTGTTGATGGATTTACCTTCCTATACAATACTGTGGCAGACCGACTGTGGACTTCAGTGGTCTAAATCATACTGGGAATCAGTATGGTCCTCATATGTATTCAAAACTAGATCACTCAATATACAAGAACAAAACATTAAAATGTTAATATGTTGGTATTTGACACCGAGAAAGCTAAACTCAAGGGTGTAGACTTTCCAATTTCCCGGGGGGGGCTGGGGCTGGGCCAGAGGCATTGCTTTGCTAGGAGCAAGGGTGGCTCCCGGGGGAGGCTGAGTACCTTCCTGAAAATTTCGGCGGGGGCTGAAGCCCCGCCGCCCCCACGAAGATTACGCCTATGGCTAAACTGTATAAATAAATAAAACCATATCGCCCATTTGTTGGAAACAATGTGGTTCGTTGGGTACCTTTCTACATTGTTGGTGGGAATGTAAGGTAATTTCCCAATTTTGGAGGGACATTTTATTTCAAATTAAGTATTTAACTTGTTATAGTGTACCATTGCAGCCTGAAGTTATTTTATTGAATTACTGGCAAGAAATTAATATTCCTCAAATTAGAAAAGAACTAATAATGATCTTGATATCAGCAGCTAAAACTACTATCACTGTTTGTTGGAAGTCAAGAGACAAACCACTAGCAAAGAATTGGTATTCTAGGATATGGTACCACCTGATTTTAGACAAAATCTCTGATTCAATAGTATGCAATGATCCATCACTGGGTCCTTCGTTTTATTTGGAAAGATGGTATCCTGTTCTAATAAACTTGGAAGAGATCCTTGGGAAAAAAAACATATTTTAACAACTACTGTTACTTTACTTTTCTGAAAACCAACTGGTTACTCTAGATATGATTATACAACATAAGTTGGTATGACTTGCAGAACAATATGTATTTATGTAACAACTAGGAGTAATGCCTGTTGTGGGAAGAAATACAACGAGATCTAGAAGGAAGCTCCAGATGAGTGTCCTGACTGTGGCTGGTGGGGCGGCAGAGGGAAGCGGAAAATGGAGGGAGGTAAGCCATGTTTGTTTCCTTCTGCTTAGCTATAAGGCAGGGCTGTCTCAAGTCATTTTGCTGCCCCAAGTGGGTAGAATGGGAGGACAGCCTCATGGTAACAGATATGGTTCTCTCCACCTCAGACTTATTTTTTGAGGGGGGGTGTTATGCAGTGGCAGCTAAGGTAGGAAAGCACCACCTCCTGTAGAGTGTTTTCTGTGTTCCATAGCTGATTACATGGTTGCCAACTCTGGGTTGGGAAATACCTGTAGATTTGAGGGGTAGAGCCTGGGGAGGGCAGGATTTGGGGTGGGGAGGGACCTCAGCAGGGTATAATGCCATAGAATCTACTGCCCAAAGCAGCCAGGAGAACTGATTTTGATCATCTGGACATCAGTTTTAATAGCTGGTGCCACCTGGAGGTTGGCTTATGTTAATTTGAGGCTATGCAGTCACAGCTAAGGTAGAAAAGCACCTCCTTCTATGCCACATTTTTTGGGTTCCAAGGGTCTGGAAAGTGGTTCCATAGCCAATTACACGGTTGCCAACTCTGGGTTGGGAAATACCTGTAGATTTGAGGGGTAGAGCCTGAGGAGGGCAGGATTTTGCATGGGGAGGGACCTCAGCAGGGTATAATGCCATAGAATCTACTGCCCAAAGCAGCCATTGTCTCCAAGAGAACTGATCTGGGTCATCTGGACACCAGTTTTAATAGCTGAAGCCCTGACTGCTACGTCACATTGGCTGTCATACAGGGGCCATCTCAGCAGGATATAAGGACACAGAGTCCACCATTTTCTCCAGGGGAACTGATCGGACTGCCAGAGCCAGCCTACCTTAAGCGAAGTGGCGGCCTCGTAGTCCTCCTCGAACTGGAAGTGGTTATTCGGGGCAGTGATGGCGTGGGCGGGACTGGGTTTCTCCTTCTCATTGGTCCCCATCTCTCCCTTATAATAATTGACAGTTTTATCACCCAAACACTAACGGGGCGCATTTTAGAATTTTGGCACCCACTATTCAATTATATAAGGGAGAGATATAATCTTGTATTTCCATCCCTATTTATAAACTGTTATTGTTATATATAAAAAATTAATAAAATATTTTCAAACAAAATAAAGAAGGGATCCCCAACCCCTCTGAACCTGCAGGCACCTTTGGAATTCTACCACAGGGTGGTGGGAAAACCACGCAATGGCTGCCACCGGAGGTGGAGCCAGGCACCAAGTGTCAAGGACTGAGGCCATGCATAACTTTAACAGTAACCCTTCAAGGTTTCAGGCAGAAGCACTATTTAACCAAAGGCCTCCGAAAACGTCAAGCATATTGTTTAAAAATATTTTCTTGCAGACACAAGGCTCACCTTCCGTCACGCTGTGAAGATCCTTGTGCCGTGGAGCCAGCTGCTGCCAGAGCAATGGTTTTTTAAAAACCTGCACGGCCAATCGGATCTCCCACGGCCATTTGGAAGCCCTGCTGGCAAAAGCCTCAGCCGGCACCACCTACTGTCTCAGATCACTTGGTGGGAGCCCTGGGCATCCCATTGGGGATCCCTGGTCTAACGGGATCGTATCGTATCCTTTCATTATGAAGCAGGATTATGTTAAAGGTTTGCTCTGTCAGGTCTCTCAAGTGACAATGGATTTCACAAGGCTGATGGATACTGCAGAGTACACACGCTCTCTCCCTCCTCCCGCCTGTGTATATGGAAGCTCCCAGTGTCCATCCATGAAGGAGGAGGAGGAGGAGGCTGGATTTATACCCCGCCCTTCACTCGGAGACTCAGAGCGGCTTTCCCTCCCCCTCCCCACAAACTCCTTTCCCTTCCCCTCCCCACAACAGGCACCCTGTGAGGTCGGTGGGGCTGAGAGAGCTCTTTCGAGAACTGCTCCTGAGAGAACAGCTCTGATAGAGCTATGGCTTGCCCAAGGTCACATCAGCAGGTGCAAGTGGAGGAGTGGGGAATCAAACCCAGTTCTCCCAGATTACCATCCGCACACTTAACCACTGCACCAAACTGGCATGCATGTAGCTGCTATTCCTCCATTGTGTCAGCTAAGCTGCCATGAGTAGGGAGAGATGTTCTAATCGTTATGCATTCCTTCCCATGCGCTTAATTGCTTGCCAGCTGCAACGCTTATCTGCAAAGAGGTACTGGAGGAGTGTGGTGTCTACCTTTCGTGGGATCGTTCTGGTTCCCAGCTTCTGCTGCCGTTAGAAACTTTTCCTGTCTCCCACGCTCGGGAGCCTATCTAATTGGGTATTGCTAAGGGTGTGTGTGTACAAATGACCTATATCCTATTGTGCGCATAGCTAGCCCGCCATTCCTAACAGTGTTCATGTTATTGCATCTATGGCTTTTCAATAAAAGTAAAACCTTCCTGGAAGCGTGTACTTCGTTGTTTTGCTGTGGATCCTGACACGTTGTCACCAGTTGCACGTAAATGTCTATACCCTCTACTGGTTCCAGGGTTGCCAAGAAGCCTGAAGAAAAACACCCTGTCCCTTTAATGCAGGTTTGATCTGTAGCAATGGGTAAGTGAAGCTTTCCATACCACGGAGTGAAATAATATCACCCGGTGAATAATATCCCACCAAGCCTCTATTTAAGGGCCCGGCCAGTTTTCCTCCAGACACTGGACAATCCTACTCGGTGTGGTAGAAAAGAGCAAGCGTCCAGGGGCACTTTAAGACGCACAAAACCTGTGGCAGGGGAGGAGCTCTTGTGAGCCACGAGAGCGCCTCCCCGGCCACAAATGTGGTTAGCTCCTGGACCCTGGCTCTTTTCTACTGCTACAGACGGACCAACACAGCTGCCAGTCTTGATCTACTTGGCGGCAAAGAGGAGGAAGATTCACATTCCCACTGCCATTTGGGTCCTTCCACCCTTATTTGGTGTGTCTCCAGACTTGTGGCACCTCTCCAGCGGACAAAAGAGGGTGGAGGACGCAGCAGGAACCATCGCTGTCCTCACAGTGGCTCTCCTAGGCAGCAGCTCCTGCCTGCCAGCCCAACGACACACCCCGCCCCTTCCCTCCTCCTCTACCTGAGTGAGCAAATGGCAGCAGGTTGGGGTTACCATCCTCCAGGTGAGCAAACCAACAAGGGCCCCAGTCACACGGGCCAGATAACGCGGGGGGAGGGCGTGGCTGTTCGCCCCGGAGCAAAATAAAGCGTGGTAGCTCGATGACACGGTCCCCCGAGTCTCCGTGCTTCGGCTGTTAGCTGGCGATCACATGGCGATGCTGCAGCGTGGCAAAGAAGCGACGCGGCGTGATCACACAAGCATCTTACGTTCGTGCGCATGCGCAGTTCTGTGGAGCAGCAAACCCTTATTTGGTGTGTCTCCAGACTTGTAGCACCTCTCCAGCAGACAAAAGAGGGTGGAGGACGTAGCAGGAACCATCGCTGTCCTCACGGTGGCTCTCCCAGGCAGCAGCTCCTGCCTGCCAGCCCAACGACACACCCCGCCCTTTCCCTCCTCCTCTACCTGAGTGAGCAAATGGCAGCAGGTTGGGGTTGCCATCCTTCAGGTGAGCAAACCAAGAAGGGCCCCGGTCACACGGGCCAGATAATGCAGGGGGAGGGCGTGGCTGTTCGCCCCGGAGCAAAATAAACCGTGGTAGCTCGATGACACGGTCCTCCGAGTCTCCGTGCTTTGGCTGTTAGCTGGTGATCACATGACGATGCTGCAGCGTGGCAAAGAAGCAGCGCGGCACGATCACACAAGCATTTTGCGTTCATGCGCATGCGCAGTTCCGCGGAGCAGCACTGCTTTCAGTTTTGTGTTTGTGCACATGCGCTTACAAAAAACAATCAGTATGTGACGGGATGTGGACGGGCGCCGGATGCCATGGGATACTAGCGCTCCCGCGATCAGACACCCACCTATGCCACTGTCAGGTTCAACAGCATGTAAATCTCCACACACGTTTCCAGGGAATCGTTATGCTTTATTAGACTACAGGTCCATTGTCATGATCTACAGGGATATTGTTAGGAATGACAATGGGGCGGATGCATCACTACATATAACATGATGCCGCAATTGGCTAAGCAAATGAAATCCAAGCAAGCGCCTGGGAATTCTCCCGGCGGGAGGTTACATAATAAATGGAAGATTCTCTGTGCTTCATGAGAGCACAGAGATATTCACACCAACAGTGGAACGCAAGCCCTCCCTCCTCCTCAAGGTTAGTCAGATAACCCAGTCTGGCGGCGCCAGTTCGCACGGTCTCATGAGCGCCTCCCTATCGCTGTTTACAGCAAGCAAGCAAAGCATGCGAGCAAGCATGCGCAGTCATGCCACAGGCAGGAAAGGACAAATACAAGTGAAACATGGCAGCTAGCTGACAGCCACTCATTTTCCGGATACTAGTGCACTTTCCTTGGTACTTTTTAACTCCGCATCTTTGGCGGGACACCACGGGTTGGCCACGGGTGCGCTACGCTTCCCAGATGTTGAGGTGTGATTGCACCCCGAAAATCCGCCCGACATTCGTGCCTTTCGTGCGGCAAATTCTCCGTGTGACCGGGGCCATTCAAAGCATGCCATTCAAAGCATTATGTATGAAGAGTGATTTTGTTTGTGTTTAGAGTGATCATGGAGATTTTTGCACTTTAATAGATGTTAATGTGTTAACAGTGATTATGGAGATTTTTGCACTTTAATAGATGTTATTATTTGTTTAACAGTTATGTGGAAATTTTCATTACACAGTTCCCTGTTGGTTGTGCTTTTTTCCACTGTGTAAATCTGTTTTGTTGTTGTTGTTGATCCTCCAGGTGAGGACTGGAGGTCTCTCAGAAGGACAACTGATCTTTCAGAATGACAGGGATAAGTTCCCCTGGAGAAAAAATGGCTGCTTCAAAGGGTGGACGATAGGGCATAATACCCTGCTGAGGCCCCTCCCCTCCCCCAAACCCGGCCCTCCTCAGGCTCCACCCACAAAATCTCCAGGTATTTCCCAACCCAGAACTGGCAACCCTCGTTCTCAACTTCTCAACAGCATGGATTGGTGCCTTCAGAGAGTTGGCCGGGTGGCCCCTGTGGAGGACACACATCCCATTTTGGTTTAGAAATCTCCTGAATCAGCCTCCATCGGGGGTCATGGCTCATCATGTTGGAGAACAGAGGCCTCATTATCCCACTGGCTGACCCTGGGGTAGCATTCACCACTGCTCACTGGCATCACTCGGGCAGGTTTCATTGCCACAAACCTTGATTTTCCATCCATCTCCATGGTAACAGCAACTGGGGCCTGACTCATCTGATCTAACAATTTCCCTTCTGAGTCACACCCCTGTAAACCTTCAGATAACCAGTAGGAACTGTTCACTTTTTCTCCCCGTGCATGAAAATCCTTAATCCACACTTTCAGCTAGAAAAGGGCCTAGCTGGGTCCCATTTCTAAAGGTTATTTGTGTGACTGGTTTTGGAGAGAGTGGCAGAGTGAATGGTGCAGGGAGAACCGAGCAACACGTTCCTGGACACCTTCCCTGCAGAGGACAGAGCTGAACAAATATCTCAGGCCTGCCCTGTCGACACTACAGGTTGCCCACACTTCTGACAGCTAAGCCACTCATTTCTCTGAAGCACTCTTCATTTGTCTGACTGAGGCCCCGGTCACACGGGCCAGATAACGCGGTGGGGAGGCGTGGCTGTTTGCCCCGGAGCAAAATAAAGCACGGTAGCCCGATCACATGGTCCCCCAAGTCTCCATGCTTCGGCTGTTAGCTGGAGATCACACGGCGATGCTGCAGCGTGGCAAAGAAACGGCGCGGCACAATCACACAAGCGTTTTGCGTTTGCGCACATGCACAGTTCCACGGAGCAACACTGCTTTCAGTTTCGTGTTTGTGCTCATGCGCTTACGAAAAACATCCGGTTTGCAACGGGATGTGGATGGGCGCCGGATGCCACGGGATACTAGCGCTCCCGCGATCAGATGCCCGCCTGTGCCACGCGTTTCCCGGATACTAGTGCACTTTCCGAGGTACTTTTTAACTCCGCATCTTCGGCAGAACACCACGGGTTGGCCATGGATGCGCTACGCTTCCCAGATGTTGCAGTATGATCGCGCCCCGAAAATCCACCCGACATTTGTGCCTTTCTCACGGCCAATTCTCCATGTGACCGGGGCCTGAAAAAGTTTACTTTCACTTGCCCAGAGAAGTGCTGCTCAACAGAAGTCACTATTCCAGGAGCACCTCCTCAGAGGGCCAGGACCTCTACCACAGTTCTGCACCAGGAGTGGTTGAATGATTCTGTTATATCCTCTGACTAAAGGGGCACCTCAGGAAGATACATCCCAAAGGACAGAAGAATGCCTTTTTTGCTCTAAGATGCCGGGCTGCCTCATCCTGCTCTTCATGGGCACGAATCAGGGCCAGGCCTTCATTGTCTCCCTGCTGGCAATTTGCGATACTGTGCCCCAAATGCATTCCTTTGGCCGCATCCTCTGCTCAGCGATTTGCACTGCAATTAGTAATAATAATTAAAAAGTGTTGGAAACAGCCAAGAAGAAGTGTCTCCCTGAATTAGTTTCAGCCCACTTCATGGTCTCAGGTTTAAGGGGGGAAATAGACTGTACAGAAAAGGGCTGGCAGGTCTCCCAGAGAGTCAGGTCACAAACTGGCTGCTGCTGTGGCCTCCTGAAGGCCACCAAAGAATGCAGTCTCTAAAATGAGAAACACATGCTGGGGGGGAGCAGAAAAGTGGCATGGATGTGATCGCCACCCTTCTGCAGAGAACGATCGCTGTGGGGGCCGGAGGAGAACCCCAGCTTCCCTTTCATTTTTTCCCCTTTTAAAGCACATTTTCATGGACTTTGGGTTGCCAGCATTTTTCATCATGCTGTGTGAAAATGTTCACTTACTAGGGTTGCCAACGCTGGCTTGGGAAATTCCTGGAGATTTGGGGGCGGTGACTGTGGAGGGAGGAGTCCAGAGAAGGGGAGGGAGGCTCAGTGAGGAAGTGGTCTCTGTCGTCTGGAGAGCACTTAGAATTCCAGGAGAGCTCCAGTCCTCACCTGGAGGCTGGCAACCCCATCTTTTAGTTGCTGATACGGTCTTCACTTGTCCTCCAGTGACACCATCTGCTCCTGGAGTCAAAGAAACCTGCGCTAGCGGAAGTTGGCAGACAGGTTCCCTTCCTCTTGTCCCTGAGGGGTTTCGCTCATGGTCATCTGGGCACTCGGTGGTACAGTTGCCAGGGGTCATTTCGTAGAAAAAGAGTTGCAGAAGCTCATTAGCATAACTCATTAACGTAACTTATTTGCATATGCCACACCCCCTGACATCACCGGAAGTGTGTCAGAAGGCAACACCCACCACTCAGGCTCCACTGGACTGTTTTGGATTCCTAGCTATTTGGGGAGGGGGGAACGTGCAGATCTGTCCTCACAGAGGAGGGAGAGCTTGTACCTGAATAAAACTTGGTTATAAAGGTGCCACTGGACTGTTTTGGAGGCGGGGCTCTGCAACTGACCTGGCTGCTTCTTGTTCTGACTGAGGGCTGCTGGGAGCAGGGGGTGTGGCTTGTTGCATGTGCCCGCCCCCTGGGCTCTTTACTGCCGGAGCTCCGCTCCTGTGCGCTCCTGCAGGAAATGACCCCTGATGGTTGCCAACCACTAGATGGCACCTGGAGATCTCCCAGAATTAGAATTGATCTCCAGGTGACAGAGATCAGTTCCCCTGGAGAAAAATGGCTGCTTTGGCGGGTGGGTTCTGTGGCCACCCCTGGATTAACCACGAAGCAAAATAAGCACGTGCTTAGGGGGCACCAAGGCAAAGGGGGCACCACAGAGTCACCCCCCCCAGCTATCATGCCCTTAACTCTTTCTCTGCCATGTTTGACTTTAGTTATAGGTAAACAATTTGCTTATATTCCTTACTGCTGTTTAGTGTTAAATATTTTTTTTTAAGTTTGTGTAATATAATCTCTTCTTTCACCTTCAGCACTTACTGAGCCTTACTGTCTCGTCACTTGAGCAATGAAAGGGCCGAGGGGGGCACCCTTGCCAGGGCATCACATCCCCCTGAGGTTCCTCTCCTCTGCAAACCCTCTTCTCCCCCCAGGGTCTGCCCCCAAATCTGCAGGCATCTCCTAACCCCAACTTGGCAGCCCTCCTCAGCTCAGCAGTCTGTGACATCTTCCCCAGCTGTTGGGACTGCCCCATCACTTCCCTCCCCCATCTTCCGGATAGTCCTGCTGAGATCCCCAGAGAAGATTCCACGAGATCGAGCAATCCGGGCTCTTCTCTTCCTTCCCAGTCATGATACAGAAGACGTGAGGGCTTCGTGCTGTTCGTTACTTACCAGAAAGAGGGCGATGTGCAGATCAGCTGGTGGAGAGGGTGGGCCCACAGAGTTGCACTTATTTTCCTAAGCCAGAAATCTGGAAAACCACATGTGTCAGGATCCTAGGCCTGGGGTTCAGGAATGGAGGGAGGGTTGCCAAACTCAAAGTGGGGTCTAGAGTTCTCCCAGAGTTACAACTAGGGTTGCCAACTCCAGGATGGGAAAGTAAAGGTAAAGGTTCCCTTGCTCGAAAGCCAGTCGAGTCCGACTCTAGGGTTGCGGTGCTCATCTCCGTTTCCAAGCCGAAGAGCCAGCGCTGTCCGAAGACGTTTCCATGGTCATGTGGCCGGCATGACTAAACACCAAGGCGCACGGAACGCTGTTACCTTCCCACCGAAGTGGTACCTATTTATCGACTTGCAATTTCTTGCTTTCGAACTGCTAGGTTGGCAGGAGCTGGAACTAGAGACGGGAGCTCACTCCGTCATGCGGCACACTCGGGTCTCGAACTGCTGAACTACCAACCTTCAGCGTCTTAACCACTTGAGCCACCACAGCTCCTAGGATGGGAAAGACCTGGATTTCTGAGGGGTGAGCCTGGGGACGGCAGAGCTTTGGGACGAGGGGGACTTCAATGGGGAATAATGCCACAGAGACCACCCTCTAAAGCAGCCATTTGCTCCAGGGGAACTGATCTCTTTAGTCTAAAGTTGGCCACAAGGTATAGATTGAACACTGTGTCTGGGGCAGTGATGCTCTGTATTCTTGGTGCTTGGGGGGCAATAGTGGGAGGGCCTCTGGAGTTCTGGCCCCACTGGTGGACCGCTTGATAGCACCTGGGGTTTGGCCACTTTGTGACACAGAGTGTTGGACTGGATGGGCCACTGGCTTGATCCAACATGGCTTATCTTACGTTCTTGCGAGGGGACTGGATAAACATATGGAGCAGAGGTCCATCAGCGGCTATTAGCCTCAAGGAATAGGTGGAAGACTCTGTCTGGGGCAGTGATGCTCTCTGTTCTTGGTGCCTGGGGGGGGCAACAGAGGGAGGGCTTCTGGAGTTCTGACCCTGCTGGTGGACCTCCTGATGGCACCTGGGTTTCAGCCACTGTGTGTCAGGTAGTCCCGCCATGGGTTTCTTATTCTCCTGCCTCTGGGATGTGTAGTACTCTCCAGCTGCGTTTCGCTTTTGCTCCTTATCTGCCCGTTGGCCTTGAGCGTGCATCGCTTCGGTGCGAAGCCTCTGGTCTTCCCGCTCACATCTGAACCATTGAACAGTTTCCCGCGCTCCGCACTAATTGCTTATTGGCCCCTAGGTGTCAGGGGGTATTGTATGAACCCACTATAATTACTATTGCCATTTTGTATGTCTCATTCCTGACTCAAAATGTCTACGTCGACTTCACCTTGCTCTGATCAATAAAGCTGAACCTATTTAAGGACCTGCTGTTGATACTGAGTTATTGAAGTCCCTGACGCTGTGTGACACAGAAGAGTGTTGGACTGGATGAGCCATTGGCCTGATCCAACATGGCTTCTCTTATGTTCTTATGAGTTTTAATTCTGGGAGATCTCCAGTTCTCAGCTAGAGGCTGGCAGTCCTAATTACAAGTGATCTCCAGACAACAGAGATCATCAGTTCCTCTGGAGAAAATGGCTGTTTTGAAGGGTGGACTCTTATGGTATTATACCTGCTGAGGTCCTCCCCTCCCAAAACTCCAGGATCCACCCCCAAACCCCCAGGAATTTCCAAACCTGGAGCTGGCAGCTCTAAGTGGAGGGGTGTGGGTGGGGGGCTCAGGGAACATAAGAAGAGCCCTGCTGACCAATGGTCCATCTAGTCCAGCATCCTGTCTCACACAGAGGCCAACCAGTTCCTCTGGAGGGCCAACAACAGGGCAGAGAGGCTGGGGCCTTCCCCTGATTAGAACCTCAGAAGAGCCCTGTTGGATCAGACCAGGGGTCCATCTAGTCCAGCATCCTGTCTCACACATCAGTCAACCAGTTCCTTCAGAGGGCCAGCAACAGGGCAGAGAGGCCGAGGCCTTCCCCTGATAAGAACATCAGAAGAGCCCTGCTGGATCAGACCAGTGAGGGTCCATCTAGTCCAGCCTCCCGTCTCACACAGTGGCCAACCAGTTCCTCTGGAGGGCCAGCAACAGGGCAGAGAGGCCGAGGCCTTCCCCTGATGCTGCGTCCTGGTTCTAGGATTCAGAGGCTTAGTGCCTCTGCATGTGGAGGTTCCCCTCAGTCACCGTGGCTAGACTTAGCCTCCATGAACCTATCTAATCCTCTTTGAAAGCGGTTTATTCCTGTGGCCATCATTACCTCCTCCAGCAGTGAATTCCACATTTTCATCACTCTCTGTGTAAAGCAGTGTTTCCTTTTGTCCACCCATCCGTTTCATTGGATGTCCTTGAGTTCTAGTCCTTTGCCTTTCCCCCTCACACAAGGACTTAGGCCTTGGGTTCCCTGGGGGCCTACATTTCCCAGATACCATCCAAGCCCAGAACGGGCCTCGTGAAATTGAAGGGAAATCAACACAGAGGACAAGCGGCCTTGAAAGGGTCAATATAAGGCCCCTCTGGTGGACCTCCTGACAGCACCTGGGTTTTGGCCACTGTGTGACAGAGAGTTGGACTGGATGGGCCATTGGCCTGATCCAACATGGCTTCGCTCATGTTTTTATGTTCTTAAGGACCTGCTGAGGAGGGGCCTTGTTCTTCTCCCAGAAGCTGAGTGTAGGGTTCCGAATTCTGGGTTTGGAAACTCCTGGAGGTTTGGGGGTGGACTGGGGCTGCCAACCCCTGGTCAGGGCAGAGGATGCCCTGCCCCCAGTTCAAGGCCCCCCCCCCCGCTTATTTATTAAAAAAATAAATGAGCTCCCGGAAGAGATCCGGGCCCTGCAGGATCTCGTACAGTTCCACAGGGTCTGCAAGACAGAGCTCTTCCACCTGGCTTTCAACTAGGAGCCGCCCTCACCATGGCCACCAATATCTGTGGTTATGGGCCAGCCACAACCCTGAGATCGCGCCATCCCATCGTGAAATTACATCATATAGCGTGCTATCTCAATTAATGATGGAATGATTACTATTACTAGCACTTTATGACTCTCTGATTGTTTTGTAATGTTTTTAAAGTCTTATGTGGATTTTATGGTACTTTGTACCGACTAATGTAAGCTGCCCTGAGTCTGCTCACGGGGAGGGCGGATACAAATGGAATAAATAAATAAATAAATAAAACTAAAAGTTTTTAAAAAACACCACTCGAGTTGCCCGTGTAATGATGTCTCTTCTGGGGAAGTCAGTTCTGTGAGCTTAAAACTGCCTAGAGAGGGGGCTGCCTACTGCATAGGGTTGCCAGGTTCGGGTTGGAAAATACCTGGAGACTTTGGGGGTGGATCCAGGAGAGGGTGGGGTTTGAGGAGGGGAGGGGCCTCGGCATGGTGCAATGCCACAGAGTCCACCCTCCAAAGCAGCCATTTTCTCCAGGGGAGCTGATCTCTGTCAGCTGGAGATCAGTTGTAAAAGTGGGAGATCCCCAGGCCCCACCTGGAGGCTGGCAACCCTACTACTTTGGCTTTGCCTTTTTCCATTCCCCCCACCCCACCCCAACCCAGGGAAAAGCAGATTCTGGCAACTGGATATTTCAATCGTTCCCAGTGTGGAAAGACAGCACCATTACTTGCACTCAAAGTGCCTGCTGCATGCACGTTTGAGTCACTGCTCCTGCCTTGCTTTTCCAAGAACCCTCTGCTCCAGATGGAAAATTCTGACCCATCCCTGTCAGGTTCCACAGCCAACAACGGAGTACACGCTTATCAGAAAGGTTATACTTTATTGCAGAGCTAAAGAGGCAGTAACAAAGGCACTGTTAAGAATGGCAACGGTCCTACAAGCATAATGCGATATAGGGTATTCGTATGCACCCCCCTTTCCATAGGCCAATTAGCCTGGCTCCCACGCACAGGAGAAGGGGTCCCAGGCTGTTAGAGGCCGCAGCTGGGAACCGAAAGTGCTCCCACGGTTCCAGGCATCCTAGACACTACACAAGCAACCGGTAAGGTCATTTATAAGACAGCAATACAGAAGCAAAAGTAAAGAAGCAGCATCTGGCCCACGGAGCCCGAGAATGGAACCCCCCCCCCATCATGGCAGCATAGCTAAATTCAGCCACCCCAATACAGAATAGGGTTGCCAAATGTTACCTACCTTGCCAGCGGGGGACTCCTGCGGGGCTCCCGGTGCGCGCACCACATGCACGTCACAGGGAAGTGATGTCATGACGCTGGGCACACTGGGGGCGGGGTCACGACCATACAAGGGAAAACCATAGAGTTTTCCCTTGTATGGCCATGGCCCCGCCCCAAGTGTGCCCGGCGTCATGACGTCACTTCCCTGTGATGTGCATGCTGGGGCGGGGTTCCCCCCGGGGCCCGATCCTCTGGGACGGGGGGGGATTTCTGCCCCCCGGGGGGATTTGGCAGCCCTAATACAGAAACACATTAGGGTCACTTGTCTTTATTGGAAGTGACCTCAGTTACTGCCCTGGGCTTGCTTCTTTATAATCAGGAGATATGCCCAGAACAGTGACTCACACAGAAGCACATGGAGTGGGCTCCTCATGTGGGCAGATATTTTTGGCTCTTACCTATGCTAATGTTCACACTTTTAAAAACGTATCAGTGATGTGGTCACTGCCACTATTTCAATTCAGAAAAAACCACATCTCAGCTGTTATCAATTTGGGGAGCTTTGGAGACGCTTTGGCTCGTTTGGGGTTAATCCAGCTCTCTGGCTAAACTGGACAACTCTCTTTAATCTTCTCCTTGCTTATCTGCTCCAAGGCTTGGTTATTGCAAACCAGGCCAGCACCTTAATTGGGCACAATGCATCTTGTCCCTTCATTGGCATCTTCTATCCAAAATAGCCTGGAGGATCGTGGGGGTGGGGGTGGGGAGAGGTACAGTGGACCCCCTACCCTGTTTCTCTTCCATGGCGCATTCATCATTTCGGAGAGAAAACACGATGGCGCCATTGATGGGGGAATTAGCTGCGTGGATGCACAATTAAAAACAAACAACGACTGACCGCTTTCCTGCTACTGTGCCAAGAGTGGAAGAGCCGGTGCAGGGGCAGCCAGGGGTGAATCACTTTGCATGATGGGCCCTGAGTGGAGCCACCCTTACGTTTCACTCTGCAGCAGAAGAGAACTCTTGGGTCCCCCTGGGGTCCCTGTGTGCCTGGGACAGTGCAGTTCTTGGGACCTCTTCCTCAAGCACTCCTTATTTTGCATTGTGAGGATGTATAGATTAAAAAATAAATAAATACTGTGCATACACACAAACATGCAACCTTTAGGTTTCAGGCCCCTGCCACTGATCTATGGAAAGCTGAATGCATCTTGGCCTTTTGTGCACATGAGGCGTGCACATAAGTCACCAAATGCCAGTACCCGGGTGCATTTGTGCTATGGCAGGGATTTAATAAGTACAACCGGATCCACTGTGGAATTCAATGTTTGCAAAGGTTTAGGTTATTTCTTCTAAGGAAATTGGTACGGTGTGGATGCACCCTGTCTATTGCAGAGTAAGCAAATACAGAATAAAACAGGGAGAAAAGAGATGTCGGCAGTGTGTTCAGAGGGGTGAGCAGTGATCTTTAGTGTGAGAAGAGGGTGTTGCAAGTATGTCAGGCTGTCCCCATTTTCAACTGTGGAATAGCAAAGGGCAGGGGTCATTTCCTGCAGGAGCAGAGCTCCGGAAGTAAAGAGCCCAGGGGGCGGGCACATGCAACAAGCCCCGCCCCCTGCTCCCAGCAGCCCTCAGTCAGAGCAAGAAGCAGCCAGGTAAGTTGCAGAGCTCCCCCCCGCCCCCCCCAGTCCAAGACAGTCCAGTGGCACCTTTAAGACCAAGGTTTATTCAGGTACAAGCTCTCCCTCCTCTGCGAGGACAGATCTGCATGTCCCCCCCCCCAAATAGCTAGCAATCCAAAACAGTCCAGTGGAGCCTGAGTGGTGGATGTTGCCTTCTGACACACGTCCGGTGATGTCAGGGGGTGTGGCATATGCAATTGAGTTATGCTAATGAGTTATGCTAATGAGCTCCTGCACCTCTTTTTCTATGAAATGACCCCTGGCAAAGGGTATCAGGCTGCTTCTGAAGGGGACTCCTCCTGCCCCCGATCATATCCCGGAGGTGTTCCAGGGGCCGCTGCAGCTTGGTCCAGTGGAGGAATGACGAAGGAATGGAGCAGCCCCAGCCAGTCTCTGCTGCAGATGAGTCCATTTGTGCGGCAGAGGAGCTACCAGGGCACGGGAGCACTTCGGGAACACGGCTTGGCCCCCCCAATATATCTGGGTCTCACCTGGCCTACGAACTTTGGACTGCTCATGATCCCCTGCCCTCTCACCATACCTTCATGCCACAGGCAATATAATCTTATTTCCTCTTCCTACATCTTGGGGGGGGGGGATCCCTCTCTGCTTGATTCTGCGAGTCCTGGCTTTTCCTTGGATGGACAAAGAAGTTGTAGGTTTCAGTGCCACCTGGTGCCGCCGACTGTAACTACACTGTTCAGTAAAGGGATAGACCTCTATCCATTCATTTCTGGTAGCAGCCAACCCCCTCTGGAGCTTCCCACTGGCCATTTTCCAAACCCAGAATCTCCCAGAGCACCTTCCGATCCAGTCGAGACTACTTCAGGATGTCCTCATCCAAGAAATGCAGTCAAAGGGAGACTGAAACCTTTCAATCGTTTCCCTGAAAATGGCCTCCTCCCCTACTGAGACCAAGCCAAAGAACCATTAACTGACAGAAACACATTTGCTCCCATTTTTTGTTCCTTCCTCTCCTCCTTTTCTTTGGCTCCCCTGCTAGAAAACGTAGGTTGTAAAATGTTAAGGAGTAGAGACTTGTCTTCTTGCAGGATTGACAACTTTTACACTGATCCCTCTACCTGTCCTTTTAATACGTTTGACCTGCAGCAATTATCACCTGATGTTATTTCCCTCCCTGACCTGACAAGCTTCAGCTGCCCAAGTCTACGCAATAATCCTCTGTTAAAGAGACAGGACTCCCCTCCTCGCTCACCAGTGGGCAGCCTGTTCACCAGGCTCTTTGGAGCACCAGGGACGCTGGTGCACAACAGGAAAGCAATAGCATGCCGTATTCCCACTGGCACTGTGATTTCTCAATTACCACACGATTGCACAATGCAGTTATGCACAGAGTGTCTGATTGGCCTAATTTTGCAATGGGTCCCCCTCGGAATGCACAGTCGTGGCTTAACGCTCCCCCTTCCTCATTCTGAAGCACTCGTCTGCTTTACCCCCCCCCATTCCAAAGCACACACAGAAGCAGTCACTGATTGGAGCCTTTGTGGTGCAGTTTGCAACTTTGCAAATGTTCTGAAACTTAAATCGTTGCTTTCTCTCCTACGGATCCAACAATAGTCTCTGCATACTTCTCTCTAGTTTGGGGTGCTTAAGTTTACCAGTGGATTTTCCTGATAGCTCAGAAGCAGGGCCAGATGGGGGGGATTTCTGTTTGTCTGAAGCTTTTAAAAGTCCCGGACCTGCTTTGTCAGCAAGAAGGGGGGGGGGAATCAGGGAGGAAGAAGGCATTTTCTAAGATTGCCTGATGTTCACCTGTTGTTCAGCTGTTCTCTATTCTCCTTTAGTGAAACTACCTTTGTACTGAATCAGATTGCTGGTCCAGGTAACCCATGTTTCCAGGTCCAGTACAAAGTGTAGTTTTTGACCATTAGAGCTCTCATCAGCTTGGGTTCAGGTTACCAACAGGCCTGTAATAAAATTTAATATGCAGAAATGGGCAATTGAAGCTACGTTTGCCAGCCTCCAGGTGGGTACAACAAATATATACACTGCAAAAACCTTTTTTATAAGTTAAAGTGTTCTATATGTTCCATCTTATAAAGTGCATTGTGTATTATTCATAATATTCTAAAGCAGGTATAT
>NW_015162069.1:106932-134590 GCF_001447785.1 Gekko japonicus
TTGACTCTTCTAACACTGCAGCTCGAGTTTCCACAGCCTCCAGGTGGGGCTTGGGGATCCCCTAGAATTACAGCTCATCTCCAGAGTACAGAGATCAGTTCCCCTGGCAAAAGTGGCTGCTTTGGAGGGTGGGCTCCATGGTACTGTACCCTTCTGAGGTCCCGCCTCTCCCTAAACCCCACCCTCCCCAGGCTCCACCCCCAAAATCTCCAGGTGTTTCCCAACTCACACCTGGCAACCCTAGTTGAAGCTTTTCATGGCATGGAGGTAAATTACGTTGCTTGGCATTTGTTGCTGATCGAACTGATATTAAAGGAACGGCTGGATGAACCCGTTCAAAGCTGGCAACTTTAGGGTTAGGGTTCAAAGTATTTGAAGGGCCACCACTTAGGGGATGAAGCCTGGAGACGGCAGGGTTTGTGGAGAGAAGGGACCGCGGCAGGGCATAATGCCACAAGAGTCCACCCCCCCACCCCCAAGCAGACATTTCCTCCAGGGGAACTGATCTAGAGATCAGTCTAGAGATCTAGAGATCAGTCTAGAGATCAGTTGTAATTTTGGGAGACCTCCAGGCCCCACCTGGAGGTTGGCATCCACTTGTCACCTGTATTCGTATGCCCCTTTCTGTGCTCTGAGATAATCCGAGGAGGAATTCCTGTGGGAACCAACTCTGCTTGAAGTGCATTTGGTGGGGATCTACCGGAACAGCCAGTTTGGCGTAGTGGTTAGGAGCGCAGACTCTAATCTGGGAGAACCAGGTTTGATTCCCCACTCCTCCACATGCAGCTGCTGGTGACCTTGGGTCAGTCATAAGTTCTCTCAGAGCTGTTCTCTCAAGAGCAGTTTCTGTCAGAGCTCTCTCAGCCCCACCTACCTCACAGGGTGAATTATGTGGGGAGGAGAAGGGAAAGGAGACTCTAAGATGTTCTGAGACTCCTTTGCGGGGTAAAGCGTGGGGTATAAATCCAATCTCCTCCTCCTCCTCCTCCTCCTCCTCCCTGGGTGGCTACCCTTGAGTGTTGGAATCCCTCCCCCCAGGAATCAGGCCCCTTCATCACTGGACTCCCAGCGCCCCTTTAAGAGTGTTTAGAATTATTTTGGAAGGCCTTTCTATAGTTTTCATAGGTATTTATAATCACTGCTTCTGTTTTGTATACAGCAATGTACTTTTAAATGTTTTATTGTATGTCAGTTGTGCATAATTTTATGGGAGGAAGGGATACAAATATTTTAAAAGAAGAAACCAATTCCCGAGGCCTTTCTCGCATTGTTTAATCACTTTTGTCATCTTGATTGGCTTCGTAAATGCTGATAATATTTGCCGTAGGTCTCGAAAAATAAGGATCTTCTGGTGAACAGTGTAGAGATGTAGACCCTGGGGCCACGCAGGGTCTGGCACTGCCCATTTGAAGATTACAGCAGTTCTATTCTGCCCAGGATGTTAAGTGCCCCACTCAGTAGGGGGGACAAGAATTAGAGGGAACATTGGACAGCAGACATCTGCATGCCATGGCCCCGTCTGATTCTTCTTCCAGCGTAGGTGATTTTGTCAGGCTATGAAGTCTTGCTGTGAGAGGGCTGGCTTGGCCTGCGTTAGTGAGACTTGGTTGGGGGCAGGGCCTTTTTTGTAGAAAAAGCCCAGCAGGAACTCATTAACATAATAGGCCACACCCAGCAGCAGAAACTCATTAGCATATTACACCACACCCCTGACAACACAACTCATTATTAGGCCACACCCCCATGCTACCAGAAGTGTGGTCATCCAGCCACACCCACCTTTTGCTTCTTATTCTGTTTACCTTGTTTGTTGTCCAAACCCAGGGCCTTTTTTTGGAGCAGGAACTCCTTTGCATGATAGGCCACACACCCCTAATGTAGCCAATCCTAATGAGTTTCTGCTGTTGGGTGTGTCTTATTATGCTAATGAGTCCCTGCTGGGCGTGGCCAATTCAGGAGCCAGCCGGAACTCCGTTCCTGTGCGTTCCTGCCCAAAAATAGCCCTGGTTGGGGGAATGGGGGGGGGTTTAAACCTCTCCCAGACAATGTTCCCCCCCCATGTACTTGGTGATACATCAGCATCGGGGAGGCAGTGTTGCTGCAGTCTCTGAGGACTCCTTCCACCTAGCAGGGTCACCCATCAGGACCAATGTTCCTTCTAAGCTGTGGAGTCTTGTGAGCAAAAATTCCACTTTGTGAGCTACCGGCATTAAATTTGTGAGAAAGCAATTTGGCTCCTGCATAAATTGGTTTGCTCTGGAGCCATCCTTCCTGAGCTGAGACAAAAATGTGTGAGTCGGAGGCTAAAAAACTGTGAGCTAGCTCGCACTAACTCAGCTTAGAGGGAACACTGATCAGGACACTTCTGGTTTTGAGACCACGTTAACTGACACTGGGATTGAGAGACAGGATTGAGATTCTGCTGCTGTGCCGCCCACCCCAGCCCATTTTCCTGAATGTGTTTTTAGAGTGGATGCCGGCCAATAAACTGAAGCTCAAATCCTAGCAAGGCAGAAGTGCTACTGGTGAGCGGAAGGTCTGGCCCGGGCTTTAAGGTCTCGCCTGTTCTGGACGGGGCTGCCCTCCCCTTGAAGTAAGAGGTCAATTGTCCGGGGGTGCTCGTGGGCCCAGGCCTACTGCTGGCTGAGCAGGGGGCAGCTGTGGCCGAGAGTGC
Source organism: Gekko japonicus (assembly GCF_001447785.1). Classification (NCBI taxonomy): domain Eukaryota; kingdom Metazoa; phylum Chordata; class Lepidosauria; order Squamata; family Gekkonidae; genus Gekko; species Gekko japonicus. The sequence continues at coordinate 109,607 of NW_015162069.1, forward strand.
CTTTGACCAGCTTCGGCTGCTTAGCCGGCTGCAGCCTTTCCAGGACCAAAAAGACCCGGCTACTGTGGTGCAGGCCCTGGTTGCACCTAGACTACTGCAATGCACTCTACGTGGAGCTGCCCTTGAAACCTGTTCGGAAACTTCAATTGGTACAGAGTGCTGCAGCCAGGATATTGACTGGAGTGGGTGACAGGGACCACATTGTTCCAGGCTTGGCCCATCTCCACTGGTTCCCAATCTTTTGGGGGGCACAATTCAAGGCAATGTTGTTGACCTTTAAAGACCTATTTGACTTGGGACCAACATACCTGAAGGATGCCAATCCCATTACGAATCCACCCGACCACGATGGTCCTCTTCTGAGTCCCTGCTTTGGCTGTGAACACCCTTTGAGGTCAGGCCGGTGGTAACCCAGGGCAGGGCTTCCTCAGGGCCAAATTAGACCCGACAGTGTCCACGGATCAGGACTGGGCCCTGGCAGCATTTTAAAATTTGTTTTAAAACAGTGGCAGTGTCCATGCGTCTGACCTGTGGATGTCGTCACGCCTAGTTGGGTCCTCAGCCGTGGCACCAAAACTGTGAAACCCTCCCCCCAAAGAGACTTGCCCGTCCCCTTCTATTGTCATCTTCCGCCCGCCAGTGAAAACTTTTCTTGTTTTGTTTGCCATTCCTTCAATGATCCCTCTTTCCTACCCTATGTTTTAATTGGTATTATTATTATTATTGTAATGTATTCAATAAGCTGCCATTGAATGCATAATGTGTGATGAAAACATCTAATTGAAATGCTATGTTGAGCTTCGTCCTGTGCTAGGATCCAAATCCATCCAATCGCATTGCTAGCCCAGGAAGCACCTAGCCAATCACTTTACAGCAAGCTCCCTGAGCGGGAACGTCTGTGATTGGTCCTTATCTGAACAACCGTATTGGTTGGTATTTGTACAGTGGGTGTGGCTACATTAGCCGGGAGAGTTTAAAAGCAGGACAACTGCAATGTAAAAGCTGAAGTGTTCTGGCTATCAGATGTTGATCCGTGTTGGAGTTGTGTTTGAGTTGAAGAATAAAGCTGTGTTCTTGCTGAATCACTCCCTGACTTCTTTTTTAAGTGAGCGACATCATCATCATCATCATCATCATCATCATCATCATCATCATCATCATCATCATCATCATCATCATCATCATCATAATAAATCGCCCCAGCCTGGCTCATGCTGGGCTCTGGGCAATGTACAGGACAAAGTGCCATAAAATACAAAACACAAAGATTTACACACAACATTGGTAAAATCTCAGTGGCGATTTCCCTATATTATTATTATGGATCTGAATTCCTACCAGTCCCTTTTTCTCCTGGGCGGGGGAAGGGAACTCAGGATATGGAGGGGAGAGGAAAGAGAGGTGCCAGCCAGTGGGTGTCCATTGCTGCCCTCGACCAAAAGCCTGGTGGGACATCTCTGCCTTACAGGCCCTGCGGAATTGCATAAGATCCGGCAGGGCCCTGATGTCACTTGGCAGAGAGTTGAAGCAGGCCCTGGCCAAGGACAGCCGGATATCTCCGGGCCCAGGGATCACCAGGAAGTTGTTGTCTGAAGAGCGTAAAGCTCTCCTGGGGACGTATTGGAGAAGTTTGCTGTTAGCTTGGTCTCGTTGTTTTAATGATGTGGTTTTTAAAACTTGTTTTTATTATGTATGCTTTTAATTTGTAAGCTGCCTTGGTGGCCCCGATGAGGGTGGAAAGGTGGGGTATCAGTTTTGTAAACAGTAATAACAATAATACCTGGAGCTGCCTTAATTTTGATCTTATCCTTCCCCCCGTTCAAAGCCCTGCACCACCCTAACTGTCTGGGGGTGGCCTTTTTATACCCAGTTGTCCAGTGTTCTTCCCTCCAATTGGCGGTGGCTCCTCAGGCCGTGGCTTTTCCAGGGCTCTGCTTAAGGCCCTTTTAAAACTGGAGACGCTCACAATGGACGGTGGGACATTATACGTGCAAGTCACGTGTGTAACGATATGAGCTTATGTTTGTATTTCTGTATAGTGGTGATGCTGCTTATGTGTGTCTCTAGCATGAATACCTATGCATTATGTATTCAGGGATTGCTGTATGTTGTGTGTTGCTTTGTTCTGCATCTCATGCTTGCCTAGAAATAGGCTGGCCTGGGCCTGCCGTTGCACATACGGACCATGTGCGTCCCTGGAATGTATCCCATGACTCTGTGGGATGGAGAAGACACCGCGCCATTGCACCCACTTGGAGAGCTATGGAAAATCCCCAGCGAACCCCGGCATTCTTGGAATGGAAAGAGCAAGTGACCCTACTCCCTTAATCTGGTTTGGAGATCTAAAGACAATAGCGTTTATGGCTTTGATGGCTGTATATGTTTCTGTCACACACTTCCACATGTACACTGTGTCCTTCATTCCTGTTTTAAAGATTGTACCCTTACTAATTAACGTGACTGGAAAAAACACCCGTTCCATTTATTTTATAATTTCTTGCACACCAGGATCCTCTCCTAATTGTTCTTTTCTGATTTAAAAATCTCAGAAAGGGTGGATGGGGGGAATCAGGATTTGTCAGTTGTTAATTTTTTTAAAAAATGTTATATTTTTAGTGAGGAATGAGACGATCAAATTAATTGATTAATTACTATGCCACATTGGTTCCACACTGCCCTCTGGAATGATTTTCTTGGACCAGGATTAGGAAGAAGAAGAAGAAACTGCTCTTTTTTCAAGAACAGCTCTTATCAGAACTACGGCTTGCCCAAGGTCATCCAGCCAGGTGCAAGTGGAGGAGTGGGGAATCAGACCCGGTTCTCCCAGATTAGAGTCCGCACACTTAACCACTATACCAAACTGGAAGGTACACAGCTGAACTGCTATTCAGCATACATGTACCTAACTTGGGCAGAAGATGATTTTAAACGAGGCCTCCTAAACCTTTGCCTAAAGCCACAGATATTGATTAAAACACAATTCCAACTTGGTCCTGTATTGATTAATGGTTGTAATATCTCTGCAATGTCTGGAGCCACTGTGCTTGACCACTGAGAAGGCCATAGGGCCGAAACGTGTTTGGTTGGGGTCGCAAAAGGTCTTTGTTTGACAGTACTGTATGAGTTTAATCTAAACTGAGGCTAGGTTAGGGCTGTGAATTGTTTTTTAAATATCTTGTAACAAATACTTGTTTTTGTATAATTGGTGTATACTTTCATTCTGTAGCCATTTATTTAAATACCGGCCCCTTTAAATTTAGATCCATTTAACCTTCTAGGTTCTTAAATCATCTTTTTGGGTTGTTTTTTTCTTCCCTCTTTTTGTTCTGGTTCCCTTTAATCACCATGGACGGTAGCCACTGACAGACCTCTCCTCCAGGAATTGGTTTTTAAAGTTGCCTATGCCTGTGGCCATCACTACATCCTCTGGCAGTGAATTCCACATTTTAATCACTCATCGAGTAAAGATCTGTGTCCTTTTGTCCCTTCTGAATCTACTGCCCATCAACTCCGTTGGGTGCCCCTAACTTCTAGCACTGTGTGGGAGGGAGAAAAGGCTCCCTCTATCTACTTTCTCCACCCCACCCCATGCATAATTTTCTGAATGTTTATCCTCCCCCCCCCTCCCAGCCTTCTTTCTTCTAGTCTGAGAAGTCCCAGGTTCTCCAGCCTTTTCTCACAGTAAAGGTGCTCGAACCCCTTAAATTATCTTGGCTGTACTGAATCATCTCCTGTAGTTTTATCAGCTCTGCAGTGTCCTTTTTGAGACACATTGTCCAGCTTTTCTGATGGGGTGGGGGTCACGCCAGCAAGGCACAGCAAAATCATCTCCGGGAAAGCCAGAATGCTGTTGAAGTGGTACAAAACAGGATGGCAAAACTTTGGGAGAGTGATCCCAGACTGTGGGTCCTGGAAAAGGGTCGTGATAATACTCAGGAGAGTTCCATTTGTCCTTGCGTGGCAGCTGTTAATCATTCCCTGGCGCTGGGTCCCCCGGCCCTGCTTCAGGCAAGGGGTTCAATAGGGGCTGGGCCTAAGCCATTATCTGTGAATCTCAGTTCTGTATCTTCACGAAGAGGAACTGAGAGTGTCCTACCCTGCAAGGCTGTCATGAGAACAAGCAAGAGAAAGGCTGTAGGGTGCCGTGCACACGAAAAACACAGAATAATAAAACATAAACATACCTTGCAATGACAGAGTAATCCTTGTCTGAGATATGCAGATAGCCCAAACACTGTGTTCAGGAGAGATACTGCACCATATGACAAGCTGGGGGGCAAGAACAGGAGGTGGAATTCCTGATGCACCTGGTTGAGCATTGTTGGGAACTAAATGCTGGACTCCACAGTCTTTGGTCTGGTCCCAAAAAATGCACAGCAAAGATACCGGTATTTATATCCTAAAATTCTGTCCAACCTTATTAGTCGCTGAAATCACCAATCACCCAACTAACCCAGAAAGGCATTGGGATGAATTGAGTGAATTCTGTCCCCACATTGATTCACAGGTGAAAACGGCCTCTTTGAGAATACCTCATAGGACTTGGGATCAATGTTCCCTCTAAGCTGTGGAGTCCTGTGAGCAAAAATTCTACTTTGTGAGCTGCTGGCATTAAAGTTGTGAGCGAGCAATTTCGCTACTGCATAAATTAGTTTGCCCTGGAGCCATCCTTCCTGAGCTGAGACAAAAATGTGTGAGCCGGAGGCTAAAAAACTGTGAGCTAGCTCACACTAACTTAGCTTAGAGCGAACCCTGCTTGGGATCCCCCAAGGGTACAGGCGCTGCTTACTGGTCACTGTCAGGTCTCTTTGAGAATATCTCATAGGACTTGGGATCCCCCAAGGGTACAGGCGCTGCTTACTGGTCACTGTGACTGTGACTCTGCGGTGGGAAAGTTCTCAAACTGCCTTTGTAAGCTGGCCTTAGGTGTGAAGGTACCATATTGCAGGTTCATCTGCTCAGCACGCTCGCATCTCAGAGCCACGTCTGAGTCCGTGCCAGTGTGCAATCTGTGTTTCTCCACCGCTTGGACATTCTCCAGGTGCTCTGGTGGGCAATGGTGATCTGCACAGCCATGCGACAACGTCCTTCAGGGACATCATCAGATCCTTCCCTGGAGAAGCCTTTCATGTCTTCCTTCCCCAAATCCTGATAGTTGAGACACCACCCCCACCCCCTGAATTAAAACTGGAAGGACATGCCCGCCTTGTCTTGAACAGGCATATTTCCCCCAAGAGGAAGTAAGTGCATGAATTGCCCTGCCCTAGATGGCCCAGGCCAGCCTGAACCTGTCAGATCTCAGAAGTGAAGCAACGTTGGCCCTGGCTAGGACTTGGATGGGAGGCCAGCAAGAGTGGCTATGCAGAGGCAGGCAATGGCAAACCTCTCCTGAATGTCTCTTGCTTTGAAAACCCCTACCCTGTGACTCGAGGGCACTTTCCACGATGAATTACCCACCCAAAAAATAATCTCACCCCCTTCTGCGTGAGTGACTCATTGTTCTGGGAATGCCCTCCCCCTGGACAGGTAATCGTAAAGCGCCCAGGGGGCGGGCACATGCAACAAGCCCCACCCCCTGCTCCCAGCAGCCCTCAGTCAGAGCAAGAAGCAGCCAGGTAAGCTGCAGAGCCCCCCCCCGGCTTCAAACAGTCCAGTGGCACCCTTAAGACCCAGTTTTATTCAGGTACAAACTCTCCCTCCTCTGCGAGGACAGATCTGCACGTCCCCCCCCCCCAAAAAATAGCTAGCAATTCTAAACAGTCCAGTGGAGCCTGAGCGGTGGGTGTTGCCTTCTGACACACTTCCAGTGATGTCAGGGGGTGTGGCATATGCTAATGAGTTATGCTAATGAGCTCCTGCACCTCTTTTTCTACGAAATGACCCCTGGCTGATGGCCAAGAAAAAGAAAGAGGGGCAGAGAAGGCGAGGAGCAGCCCCTGGAGCAGTGGCGTCCGAGGACAGGAGCCGTGACTCTCTAAAGCTTATACCCTGGACGCCTCGCTGGTCCTTAAGGTGCTCCTGGATTGACATCTTGCTTTTCCACTGGAACAAAAGATAACGAAACAGCTTCAAATAAATTCAAAAGTGTTCCCACGAGTCAAGACATCATCCTAGGTAGGAGGCGACTATTGACATGACAACCGGCACCGGATGAGGTTGGGCTGCTTGGGAAGATTTAACCATTAAGCGGCTGCGTCGCTGGAGATTCCGTGGAGGAGAGAACGCACGAGTCTTCCACTGGTACCCAACCCCTTTTTGACAACAGCAAAGACACAAGGAACACGTGACATCGCTTTTCCCCAACCAAATGGCCTCTCATACAAGCCGTTCTCAGACTTCCTTAGAAAAAGAGCACACGTGATCTGCGAGGCGAAACGTCTTCTTCTTCTTTTTTTTTTAAAAAAAGAAATGTCTGGAGATGTCTTTTAATTTCTTTTTATTTAACTCCATAAATATTTTTCATAAGGCTCAGTGTCTTTACAACACTTTTTTTTTTAAAACACTGTTTGTTTTTTTAAATACACACAACTCTGACATTTGTTTGACAGGGTCAAACGGTCCAATAGAAACAAAATAATAGAACTGGCAAGTGAGAATTAGCTGGCTTACCAAAATTCCTTTTTGTTTGTTTGCTGACGTGTTCCTCCTGCTCAAAGCCTCCCCTCTCCCTAAATCGAACCCAGGGTGGTCTTCAGCCTCCCCCCCGCCCCTTCTCCACTCTTATTCCCAGGCAGGAGCCTCTCTTTATTTACCAGAGTGCCTTGAACCTATGACTGGCCCCCTCTGGTCTTTTCCGAGAAAAAATAAGCTTGGTGAGGCCATGCAGAACTTACAATAGCTACTAAATATACATGTTTCCCTGAAAGGTAGCTGCGATGAAAAGATGACTGAGCATAAAGAGAACAAAACCGGAAACCCGAAGCACCACAGCCTACTGTCAATAACATTGCAAGGGATGGCGAGCGTCCATCCAAGAAATGAAACAAATGTTCATTTTTTTGTCTCTATTTATTGTCTATTTACAACTGTTAGATGCACCTAGGTTTGTTCTTGCTTTGCGTTTTTTTAATTTTAAAAGAAGGTATGGAGGCAATAATCTCGAAGATAAATCCTTTGTATCTGCAAAGTCAAAGGGGAGGGATGTGAATCAGTTATCTAAGGAAAGAAGGTAATTTCCTCCATAGATGTATATATATATATGTATATATAAGATAGCTGTATCTATGTTCTTTGTTTCAGCCAGAGAAATTCTGCGTACAGTAAGTGTCCTACAACTTTTGTGTTCTACACCTTGCGGTGCCACACTAAAACGGCACCTGCTTCCTCTTTGTCTGGCACAGGAAATTAAGTCTACAGAACATGCTCAATCATCGTTAGACCTCCAAGGTCCCCCTCCCCAAATCCAAACCGATCTCATCTTTCAAGCACAATAGACAGCTCAGCTCAACACCTCCCTCCCCGTCAAGAACATCGGCAGGTAGTAAAGCGGAAACCCGTTGCTGGTTCTTTGTCGCAGTGACGCTTTGTTCCGTGTAGCACCTTGGCAACGTATTGGAAGGAGGAGAGTTCTTGAATGCCACTAGGAGGGGCAAACGCACCCCCTCGGTCGGGTACAAATGCCCGCATCTGCTATGCCCGATGCTTGGCTTTGGCACTGAGTCGGCAAAGCTCTTCCCTTAGGCCTTTTTCCACTTAAGAAAGGCGGTGGGAGTTGAACAAGTGGCCTTGTCAGACCAAGCGAGTCTTGAGTTATGATGCAAATAATGGTGTGACGAAGTTGGTGTCTTTTTTTTTTCCTAGTGCTGAATATTTAGGAAGCATCTTCTCATAAAAATAATGGATGTTTCATTTTCGCTCTCTGAGGCACAAAACAGTAAATGAACAGGCTTAACTGATGTGCTTGTTACTTCCTCCCCCCACCCCAAGCAATTAGAACCGCAAAGGAATAAGTAAAAGTTTCAAGGGGTTGACAAGCGGCCTCTTATCCCCGGCTCTCCTCTCTGTCTCTCTCTCCAGCCATGACTCCCGAAACAGCGGGACACTGCATCGCCAACGCCAAAAGCCTTTACAGCGCAACGCCATCAATTTTTAAAACATCTGTTTGGCTAAGTGAACCAAGGTAATAAAACGACTGCTTGAGCCTGTACTAAAATCTGCGCTGGTACCCATAAACATGAAGCTATACAAAAGAGCAATTTTTAAAAAATATGCTCTTGGTGATATAAAATTTTGTTACTGGTTGTTTCTGTTGCTGTTTACCCTGGGCTCCAATGCTGCAGCCACCACGGGCTGCTAGGAAGACCGCTCTGAAGTCCTGCAGCTGTGGGGTAGCACCCAAGGATCCGCTGGCCAAACGCCTCTCATCTCCAGGGAGGGGGTGTCTCAGGAGGGGGATCCCCTGACAGGAGAGCCTATGGCAGAATGCTCTTCCCCTGTGACAGATCATGGGAATGAGATGGTTCATGAGAACAGATCAGGTTCACGGCCAAAGAAAGTGCTTTGTGCTTAAATGGAAGATGCGGCCCGCTACTTCGCTCACCAGCTTCTTTCTTTCCCCACGCTTTTGCAGCAGCCGTGCAGAATAGCCGTGCTTGTACACAAAGAGCTCCTCGTGCTCCAGCGGCAGCTTTACATGGGCGGAGCAGAGAGCAGGCCGGCCTTCACTGCGTGGAGCAGGGGGAGCCAATATCAGCACCACACAGTGCAGCTCTGCACAGGCCAGGGAGCGGGGACAGGCATCGGCGGAGATCAGGGCGCCGTGTGGAATATTAAATGTCCGCCTGCGCACATCGGGAAGAGCCCTCCTGGGATGGCTGAAAGAGTCAGGTCATTGTCATTCTAGAAATTTATCCATGGGGCAAAGTATGAAAGGGGTGCAAGCCAATTAATCCTTCCTGTTGAAAGGCCAGGCGGACTCCCCCAAAGGGCAACGAGGAAATCTGACTGAAAATCAATGAAGAGCCACCACAGACTGCCAAGAAAACAGGAGGCCTGAATAAATTCACTCTCTGTGTTCAAGCAGCTCAAACACCAGGGTCCAGCAAGCCTACCTTACAACTGTAAACTCCAGGCTGAAACAGTGCGTTGCGGGGATCATGGGGTGGCCTCGGAAAGCAGCCACTGGGCACGGCCTCCTCCTCACTCTGCTAGGAATGTCTCCCAAATGAAAACCTGTGCTATGATGTCATCACCCTGTGCTCCCACAAACGGTGACATCACACATTTCTGCCTACTGAATGTTACTGAGGGAGAGAAAAGAGGAAGTGGCAGAGCGATCCGCACTTCTAGCTTCAGTCTCAGACTGATACTTCGGTGGGCAATTGCATGCCTTTGAAGTCTAAATGCCAGGTCTCGTGTGACTGGGCCGATTCTTGCCTTTAGGGAAACCAGGGTGAAAGATGGCTTCGGCCGCTGCAGTTCTTTATGGAGAATGTGAAATAAAAGGGGGAGAGAGAGGGAGAGAGAGAGAGTGCTCCTCACGCCCCACTGACAATGACAACAATCCTGTTTTTGGCAACTAACCCCTGAAGATAAGAGTCACCAAGCGACTTGATTTGCATTTCTCTGTCCAGAGCAATGTCACTGCAACTGGTAAGTGCCCTGCTGCACCTGGCTCCTCCCATGGATCTCATCCCTCAACAGTCAAGCAGGTGGATCACCAAGGCAATGATCCTTCAGCAAATACTTTGTTGCTGATGCCAAATGCTGTGCTTGGAAGTTGAAGGACTTGAGGATAATGCTCGTGACAGGTGAAACAAGGCAGACAACCAGGATTCCATGGCCTAGCTTCACTGGGACCAAAAACCCCTCTAGTCAGTGGCACATGAGGACTTTCTGACTGGACAGCTGCTAATTCCTTAGAGTCTCTGCTAGCCAATTTGGCTCTGAGCCAGGATACGGGCTGTGGGCTCACGGCCTATTTTCAGCACATCTTTTGATCCTACAGGTTGTGCAAATGTAGCAGGTTGGGCATTCCCTATGGCTACTGCCCAGTGGGAAAGAAAAAAAAGGAAGAATACACAACCCAAATTGGAATGACCTTCATACTATTACTAGGGGGGGGAAAAAGAAAACATTATGCTCAAACCACACATCAGGAAGAAAAAAAGCATAATTAACAAAAACATATCAGCCGAAGAGACGTAATTCTTTGCATAATAAATAACTGGGCGCCCTCTAGCCATCCCACTCTCTCTGCAGTCTTGAGGCACAGGCTTCCAGAACTCTCTGCTTTTCAAATTCCATTTCCTTGGGGAAAAGGAATGGCATTGGCACAGCAGCAGGGCCTCGTGCGTGGTGTCCCCTCTAGCCAACACTTCAAAGCAACAGAAGTACTGAGCGGCATATTACAGTGCATGGACTCGGAACAGAAGAACGCTGGGAAATAAAAATGCAGCTAGCTTAAAAAACCCAACCACCATAACATTCAACTTATGTGGTGCAGCTCCACCCCAACACCACTCCTGGTATGCTGTCTGAGCAAATTCCACTGAAGTGAATGAAACCTCCCATTTGTCTCAATCGGATTCAGACGGCAGCAGATCCCGGGGGTGGGGTGGGGGGTGATGTCCATGATGGGCTGTGGGAATGAGATGGAAAAAAGGAGAGTCCTCCTTCCCCTGTGCCCACCCTTTTCTATGAGAAGATAAAGCTATAAATAAAGAAATTTAAAAAGGAAACCTACATCAGTATGGCCCTGGCTGGAACATGTTAGAGGCATGATGCACAACAAACAACAAATCATCCTGGGAGACGATTTAGACTCAAACACAAAGTGAAATAAAGAATAACGGCAACAACAATGATTCCGATGGTGCCAAAATAAAGCTGGTTACATGATTCAGAAGTCAGCGGTCCTTCCTGGAATAGAGCAGCAGAGCGTGTGTCCCAAAAACAACAAGAACAAAAACATTTTTGGTCCTTCAGTATATACATATATATGTATGTGTGTATGTGTGTGTATATATATATATATATAAGATATATATATATATATATCAACATATACATATATATGTATATATATGTATGTGTGTGTATATATATATATATATATATATATATGATTTTTTAAAAATTGCAACAGTGCTTCTCCAAAAAAGGTCCATCTATAAATATATTTTTTTTAATTTTTAATTTTTTAATTTATTTTTAAAATTCTCCATCTCACGCTATATATTATTTTTTGAATGGCGTTAACCTGCTGAAGTTTTGCCAGAATGGTGACTGGCTGCGTTTGGGTTCGGTGAATTCGTAGACCTGGGGTTGCGCTATGCCATCTGTCACCATGTATTGTCCCTGATTCAGTGGGTCCTGGGGTGGTGGGTAGGCTGGAGGAACGGACCGAGAATAGCCGACACCTGTATCCATGGTGGAGAAGAAAGGGGGGAAAGGGCAGGGGGGAATCACAGAAGATGCTCATCAGAATGTAACAGGTACTTACACATATCTTATCTATCTATCTATCTGTCTGTCTATCTATCTGCCTGTCTTGTCTGTCTGTCTACCAATCCACCCATCCACGCCATTTCCCGCCATTCCATGGCCTTCTCACATCACCACCCCCAACAGTTATGACAATATATCTGGGCTTGGTTTTCATTGGCTCCCATTGGATTATACAGTCTAAATCATGGGTGAAAGGGTGTAGAAGGGGAGATGATAAGTAGGAAAGTTAAATAGTAAAGATGGCAGGAAAAAAACCAAGGCCAGTCAGCAATTAAAAGAGTCACCAGAAAAAGAACGTAGTTACAGTTCACTGCCCAAAGGAACCCGAATCTGGAGAGATAGTTCTCTGAATCTGTTCTATTCAACCAGGATCTCGTCCATCAAAAACATTAGTTATTAGTGGTCACTCATTATGACAACTATAAGCAGATACTCTAATATTCAAAGCCAGTGCAGACTTGAATCACAGATGCTGTGGATGAATGCCAAGGGATGGCTCTCCCCATCACGTCCTGCTGGTGAACATCCCAGGCTTATCTGGCTTGCAGACCAATGGAGACCAACAGTGTGCTGGGCCACCGTAGCTCAGTGAGAAAAAGCATGTGTGTTGAATATAGAATATCCCAAGGTTCTAGCCGTGGCAACTCCAGTTTAGGAACAAACCAGGCAGGAAGTGCTGGGAAAGTGTTTTTCCCCCTGAAACCCTGGTGGAGTAGACAAGATCTTGACTGACTCCTGCTATGGTGACCTGACATGTTCAATTAATCTTTGATCATACTGGATCCAGCGCAGCTGTCTTTAGGATGGACAGTATGGTGCATGCCCCTGTTACATCTAAATCAGATTACTGCAATGCGCTGTACTGAGGGCTGCCCTTGCCTTTTTTTGCCTGAAACCCTGGAGGAGTAGACAAGATCTTGAGATCCAATGGCCTGACTCCTGCTATGGTGACTTGACACGTTCAATTAATCTTTGATCATATTGGATCCACCACAGCTGTCTTTAGGATGGATGGTATGGATGGATCTGCGGTGCATGCCCCTGTTACATCTAAATTAGATTACTGCAATGCGCTGTACTGAGGGCTGCCCTTGAGAAGTGTTTGAAAACTTCAATTGCCCAACACCACCATCCAGTCTGACCCTGCCGGCAGAAAAACCATGTGCTGATTGTAATCTATATGTTTACTGCTACTATTGCACCACCACCGTCATATAAATCATTTTTAGTACGTATGTCATGTTTTACGAGGATATTTATATTGATGTTTTCATCTGTTATTTATTTGTTGCAATTTTGTGTAAGCCACCCTGAGCCTGCGTTGGTAGGAAGGATGGGGTACAAATCAAATCAATAAATAAATTGGTACAGAGTGCTGCAGATGTTGACTGAAGTGGGTCACAGGGACCACGCCACTCCAGTCTTGGCCCACCTACGCTGGTCACCAATTTGTTTCAGGGCATAACTCAAAGTGCTGGTCTTGACCTTCCAAGAGCTATTTGGTATGGGACCAATGGACTTGAAGGGCCGCCTTCTGAGACTAGGCAGGGGCCCACCCGGAGGAAGGCCTCTTGGCCACGGCATCAAGGATCTGGAACTCTCTCCCCAGGGAGATTCCTTTGTCCATTCCAGTGTGTGGAGACTTCTTTGTTTCCTGGTGGGCTATACGTGGGGTGTAAGATAACTAAGGAGGAAAGTATGTATTTAATTATTTGATTTATATCCTGCTTTTTAATAACAAAATCCTCAAAGCAGCTTACAACATTTCAAGAGGACAATCTTTGTGTCTTTTTCTGTCTCCCCCCGGCCTTGCTGCCCTACCAGCTCTGCATTGTCTTTGTGGCGTACGTACCAGCCCTGCCTGGTCTGAATTCTTGTGTTCTTCCTCATATTCCCAGCTATGTTTGATAAACGCAACTCAAGACCTGTAGGTCAGAGGAGTAGAGTAAGAAAGAAAGGAAAGATGCTAATCCACAGATGACTTTGGAACAGCAGCGACTGGGCCGTGTGCTCTATTGGCCTGGGACTGGGTTTGTCAGATGGTTGTATGTACACAATTTGATTTTAATTACGCTATAAGCATGAGCACCCAAAATACTGTAGATTCTCGGGATTATGTAGACTTTCAAGCTTGCTCAGACTCTAAAATGTCTCCAACTTTTAAGGCAAGGGTCTCCAATATGGTGCCCGTGGGCACCATGGCATGCGCCAAGTGTCTTAGAAAGTGGGTGGGGCTTTTGCCCAGCAAGGCTTCTGATTGGCCACCGGAGATCCAATTGGCTGGGCAGATCTGGCTAACCCACCTGAATCTAGTTGCTGTTAAAGTGATGCACAAACTTACTCCCTCACATCCTGCGGTTGGCTCTGCCTCCCATGGTAGCCATTTAGTGGTTGCGTCCACCACCCTGAGTCAGAATGCCAAAGGTGCCCACGGACTCAAAAAGGTTGGGGACCTGCTGCTTTGGGGTGTTGTCTTCTGAACCAAGTTCCAGCACAAGCCTCCTGCCCCCAGGGACTGACTGTCAGGTTCCACAGCGAAACAAAGGACCTTCTGAACCAAGTTCCGGCACGGACCCCCTTTTACAAGCCTCCTGCCCCCAGGGACTGATTGTCAGGTTCCACAGCGAAACAAAGGAGCACACGCTTAACATAAGGTTATACTTTATTGCAAGAGCTATAGAGGCAGTAACATGGTCACTGTTAGGAATGGCTACTTTCCTACAAGCATAAAGGGATATAGGGTATTCGTACGCACACCCCCCACAAACACACACACTCCTAGACCAAGCGGCCGGACTCCCGGGCGCGGGAGAATGGGGCCCCAGGCCGTTACAGCCAAAGCTGGGAATTGAAACCTATCCCACGGGTAATGGACAGGGAGACACTACACAGACAGCAAGCTAGCAAGGTCATAGATAAGCAAGGACAAAGGAATGCAGCATCAGTTGGTACACAGGTCAAGCAAATGCACTCTCGCCCACAAACAACATGGCAGCATAGCTGACACTGATCTGCACCTGTGGCCAGTTGCAACAGCCTCTTTGAGAGACTGGGTCTGAAGAGTGTCCCCCCCCACTCTGCAGCTGGTGTGCCAAAATGAAAGGACGACAACAAGGACCTTAAGCACCTGCTTCTGTATCACAGCAATCCAGGGGCCCAGATGCTATTAGTTGTCGAATCAGGACCTTAAGCACCTGCTTCTGTATCATGATGTTCTGTTGTTACAGATGTCTGGATTTATTTTTATCTATTGCTATCCATTTCGATCTGTCAGGAAATGAACTGTCTAACTAGATATTCAAAGAGGGTGGGTGGCCGTGTTGGTCTGAAGCAACGGAACAAAGGTTGAGTCCAGTGGCACCTCCTCTAAGAGCAACAAAGTTTAATTCTGGGCATAAGCTTTCGTGTGCATGCAGACTTACTTTGTTGGTCTTAAAGGTGCCACTGGACTCAACCTTTGTTCTAGATATTAGAAAGATGTTACAAATGCCAGGTTGTAGTTGCTGGGTGCCCATATCTCTGAAGTTATCCTGCAGCAATCCAGGGGCCCAGATGCTATTAGTTGTCGAATTTCACCAGCCCTCCAGACTGAGGGGAAGTAATCCTGAAAGTACAAGACTGATGGGATAACTTTGGAACCCGATGTTTGCTATGATTCCCAATGGCTTTCTAGGATCAATTCAAGGTGCTGTCAATGACCCTAACAAAGCCCTAAAGAGCCTAGCTGCAAAGCTAAGAGACCATCTCTCTGGTTCATGTTACAACACCACCTTTCAGATTGATGATAAACGTCCTCTTAAGCAAAAATAAAAACCTGTGCACCGTCAGGAATGCAATGTGTTGCCTTGCAATTTTCTGCTGAAGTCTGAGCACGTACCTCTTTCAGAAGCAATTAGACAGAAAAATTAGCACACTGGCTCCATTCCAGATCCTTGGGATGGGCTACAATGCTCAAACGAACAAACAGAAGGAAAAGAAAATCCGTACAAGTGTCCAGTTGGGAGACCATTGTGGGGTGCCAGGGGTCCACAGTCACTGCGCCCGATACTCACAAAGGACACGGTGGCTACAGAGTGGGTGGTGTGGAAACTGTGAGCAATGATGGAAGCACCAGTGCTTGGTGCAGGTTTCCCCCTCTTCCATGGGGTACAACTAACTCCCCCCAGGTTATGCTGTCATCGCAAGAGAAACCACTGCCGGGACCCATTTCACAGGACATCAACAAACCTTCAAGCTCTTCCATTTAACTGGTTTCTAGAAAATGGGCTGCTGAAGACCTCAGTACAGTTTCACTATTTCAAAGCTGGGTAGAGAGGAGGTTACCCTATTGTTTCCATTTAACCTCTTCTCCTGCAAATCTTTATCATTATTACTATATCCAGGGGTCATTTCCTGCAGGAGTGCACAGGAGTGGAGCTCCGGCAGTAAAGAGCCCAGGGGGCGGGCACATGCAACAAGCCCCACCCCCTGCTCCCAGCAGCCCTCAGTCAGAGCAAGAAGCAGCCAGGAAAGTTGCAGAGCTCCCCCCGGCCCAAAACAGTCCAGTGGCACCTTTAAGACCAAGTTTTGTTCAGGCACAAGCTCTCCCTCCTCTGCAAGGACAGATCTGCATGTCCCCCCCTCCAATAGCTAGCAATCCAAAAGAGTCCAGTGGCGCCTGAGCGGTGGGTGTTGCCTTCTGACACACTTCCAGTGATGTCAAGGGGTGTGGCCTATGCAAATGAGTTATGCTAATGAGCTCCTGTGCCTTTTTTTCTACGAAATGACTCCTGACTATATCTAATAAGAAAACAGATCAAGATGTCTGTCCATGGCAGTAGAAAAGAGCAAGAATAAGAAAATAGATCACGATGTCTGTCCACGGCAGTAGAAAAGATCAAGAGTCCAGCAGCACCATAAAGACTAACAAAATTTGTGGCAGGGGAGCCGCTGTCATGAGTCCCTTCAAGGGCTTCATTTGGCTTGAGGTCTGCTGCTGTCAGTGGACCAATGGAAACCCTCTTCCGTGCAGAGGCCATTTACACCATCCACAGCCACGGTTGCCAGCTTTGGGCCAGGAAATCCCTGGAGAGTTTGGAGGTGGAGCCGGGAGAGGGGAGAGACTTCCGTGAGGCATGATGCCACACAGCCTTATTCCCCCTCTCTCACACAGCCTGACCCAGTGTTCCCCCTAAGCTGAGTTAGTGTGAGCCAGCTCACGACTTTTTAGCCTCCGGTTCACACATTTTCATCTTAGCCCGAGAAGGAGGGCTCCAGAGCAAACTAATTTATGCAGGAGCCAAATCGCTCGCTTACAACTTTAATGCCAGTAGCTCACAAAGTAGAATTTTTGCTCACAAGACTCCACAGCTTAGCGGGAGCATTGGCCTTATCCACCCCCACCCCCCGCCATGAGCGGCAGCCAATCGTGCAGAGGAGAAACATCCCAGCTATTTATTTGATTGATCTGTGGATTTTATGGTTGTTATTTTATGGATTATACTGTCGTTCTCTGTCTTGGGGCTATTTTGTTGAAAATGAATAACAAATCAAGTTACTTAAAACCCACCAATATATTGCACAGATATCACCTTTCCTGGCAACACCCTCCCCACCCACTACCTATATGTAATGGTGGGTGACCTCTGTTTCAAAGTATCTGCAGAAGTGCCGCCTGCACACGGAAACTTATACCCAGAATAAAACTTTGTTTGGTCTTAAGGGTGCCATTGGACTCACACTGTTCTTACACACACGGAATCCAATGCTGTCTGACTCCAGTGCTGTCTTGATGAAGTCCGGATTTTTTTAAGTGTGTGTGCACGTGCAGAATAATTAATTCTTTCCAATATGCATTCCAGGTAGGGAATGCCAGGTCCTTTCGTCATGCTGGTGGGGGGATTTGGGGGGCATTCTAGAGGCGGGCAGGGATGTCGCGCAATGCGCTGACATCACCCGGAAGTGATGTCAGCTCTTCGGGGGCGGTGCTCTGCTTTCTGGGCAAAACTCTACGGTAAAAATGGCCAGCTGGGGAACGGTATCCCTAATTCCAGAGCTGGGTTATTCTGTTGCCACCAAATCAGAAAGGACTCTTGTGACATCTTTAAAGCTGTACTGTGGCAGAAGCTTCTGAGGACTGGAATGCGCTTGCGCAGAACCTCATACTGCAGTCGTCTTTATGGAATACCAAGGGGAAGAGGTTTTGGGGGTGGGGGAGCTACATCCTTTGTAGCCTTTGGGGCTGCAGGAGATTGACAAATGATTCAGGATGTCCAGTTGGACGCCCTTTGAAGAGTTCAGCATGTCCCTCTCCCTGCCCTGTGTATGCGGCACACGACTGCTCTCCTGGTCTATCTATTTCCCCCCATACTGGGCTTTTCTCATACCCCACAGGGACCCTTTGCCTGCCTCCTGGCATTTTGGCCACAAAATGATTCAATCAAATAAGAATCCTGCTCATCACCCACGTGGGCCACAACCATTCATGGAATAAGCGAAAGTTTATTCTGGGGCGGCTTAGGGGAGTTTAGGAGTGGAAGTTCACCTGGACCAGAGACCTGTTCCTGTGTTTCTCTTTTATCTGTCCCCTTCCCTTCTTCTCTCTCCGTCTCCCTGTCTCCGCCTCTCCCCTTTGCTGAAGAGAAAATGTGAGGCTCTGTCCTTCCGAAGAGGCACAAGGGGACAACTGCTGCACAATAATGAAGAAACGAAGATGCTCTGGATTCAAGGGTCCCTGATCTGTGGACATCTTAGGAATTCTGACACATCGAGGTGGGCGTAGCCACAAGACGGCTGCCAAAGGAGGTAAAGGTTCCCTTGCTCGAGAGCCAGTCGAATCCGACTCTAGGGTTGCGGTCCTCATCTCCGTTTCAAAGCCGAAGAGCCAGCGCTGTCTGAAGATGTTTCCGTGGTCATGTGGCCAGCATGACTAAACACCAAGGCGCACGGAACGCTGTGACCTTCCCACCAAAGCGGTACCTATTTATCGACTTGCAATTTCTTGCTTTCAGACGGCTAGGTCGGCAGGAGCTGGAACTAGAGCTGGAACTAGAGACTTTCTAATCAGAAGCCTTGTTAGGCAAAAAGCCCTCCCTGGCCATGCCCACTGTCTAAAACACTTGGTGGGCACCAGAAAAAGTGTCGGTGGGCACCCTGTTGGGGACCCCTGCTCTAGACAGCTACTGACAAAACCTACAAGAACAAAGCTCTTGCGGAATAGGACCCGTCCCTCATATACGCATGGCTGTAATTCCAAGGGAAGTTTCTTAGAGCTGATCTACAGCTGACGCAAACGTCGAGGTGTAGAATTCTGGACGGCACCCCACTTTAGATGGCCAGGGGTGTGTGGTATATAGGCCGCAGGTGTCTAAGGATTTGGACTGTGGAATGTGTTATATGGATACTAAAAAAGCCTCGATGCATTTGGCATGCAGCTTCATCAAGAGACCTCTATATCTGTTTAGCTCCCCTACATAAGAAGGGGTAAAAAAAAGTCTAGCATACTGGGAAGGAAGACTCAGGACCAAATGTAGAAGTGATGACAGGAATGGATCCCCTGTTCGGTTTTTAAGCCTCAAACTGCAAGCAGGCAGGCCCCCACTTGAGATGGGTGTGCAGCCCAGGAAGGAGGGTGTGTGTGTATTTAACTCATTGTCCCTATACTGTTCTCATGATTTGAATAACTGCTTTGATTTGACTCCCCCCAGAGGGGGAAGATAAACTTACTCACACTTCTTTTCACCCCACAAGGTTTCTAAACATGCGTGTGTGTGTGTGTGTGTAGATGGAGGGGAATCCAAGCTGCAAAAGCCCCTTGGGAACAAAGGGTTAGCCCCACTCCTGTCCTTCCGATGTGGCCCAGATACAAATCAAAGCGCTGCACGGCTACAACTCCAGTTTTCAAAAACACGAGGCGGATATCCTCCCAAGGATCTTCCTTTCTCATACCAAGCTTGGCCCTTAGTATAGCCCCCTTCCTGTGGTGCTAGTTTTCTACAAGCAGGGAGGGTTTTTTTCAGGTGCAGGAATGAGACGTCCTCCCCGCAGCTTGAAGTGGTACAGTCCACAGTTCTACCAAGTCATTCTACACGACATGTAGATGGGCTGACTTTGAATCGTCTGTTTTTGATCCTTCGAAATCCGAAATGTGTTCCCGAGGACAAAAGCCTCTTTGGCATTCCCTCTGTACCCTCCCCCTGGCTCCTTTAAGATACCCCCCTGTGTGGCAGGGGGATCTCAGGAGGGGAGTAGGGTTGCCAACTCCAGGCTGGGAAATTTCTGCAGATTTGGGGGGTGGGGTGAAGCCTGAGGGC
The DNA here is from genome assembly GCF_001447785.1 of Gekko japonicus. Classification (NCBI taxonomy): domain Eukaryota; kingdom Metazoa; phylum Chordata; class Lepidosauria; order Squamata; family Gekkonidae; genus Gekko; species Gekko japonicus. The sequence goes on from NW_015162069.1 coordinate 129,346, forward strand.
AGAGTTTGGGAAGGAAAGGGACCTTAGAGGGGCACCATGCCATAGAGTCCGTCGCTGCCATTTTCTTCAGGGGAACGGGAAATTAGTTGTAGTTTGAGACCGCCAGCCCTCACCTGGAGGTTGGCAACCTGAGGAAGGGGACCCTCTATTGGGTACTGTGGACATTTGGGCACTTTTCACTTTGGGGCCAATTCTGACCGTGCAGCAAAGAAGAACAGCCCCCCCCCCGCCCTCCCCAGTGTGCTGCACTAACTTGTGCCTCCCAACCGTTCCTTCTGGGTGGACTGAAACACACAGACCTCGGCAGACCCTCCTGTCTGTGGCTCTTATTGGCAGGGTGATGCATTGTTGACCCCCACCCCAAGCCCTCATCTGGGTCTGAACAATATTTTGCAACGTGTATAAATCACGTACTTCCCATGCTTAGCACAATCTATCTATCTAATTCCCAAGGTCCCCTCTGTGTGCGGATACTTATTTCCGTGGATCTGGGACACATGGAGGGTAAACAGATCTTCCAGCAAACTTGGGGCAGTCCCCATGTTTGCAGGAAAATCTAAAATGTTTTAAAAAGTATACAGGGATATTTAAATCCCTATAAAAGTAAAACGGCTGGGCAACCGCAATAGCTGTGCGCCCCGCTGCTGGGACAGCCCCCGCCAGGACTGCCGGCAACGAAGACTTTATAGCTTCAGCCAGCAGGTTTGTGCACTGGACTGCTGAGCAAAGGCAGTCGGCGGCTTCCCCGGGGAGGGAGGGAGGGCAGCTGTGTCCCGGAGAAGCCTGTGTTGTCAGCCCCCCTCCCTCCTGCAACCAGGCTGGGGATGTTTGCTGTCCTGCAGCTGCAAAAGGAGAGAAACAGAAAGAAGTGGGGTTCTGTGAGAGGGGAGAGAGAGACAGAGAAAGAACAGGGAACTGTCTGTTGGGGGGAGAGAAAGAAAAGAACGGGAGATTGTCGGAGGGGGAGAGAAAGAGGAAGGGGAGACTGGGGGGTAGAGAAACAGTGGAGAGAAAGAAAGGGGCAGACTGAGGGGGTGGGGGGAAAGGACATTGAGAAGGGCTAGGGTAAGAGCGGGTGAGACATACAAGGGGTGAGGGGAGAAGGGGGTAAGAAAGGATTGCTAGACAATGCTCCCTCTAAGCTGTGGAGTCTCGTGAGCAAAAATTCTACTTTGTGAGCTACTGACCTTAAAAGATGTGAGCGAGTGATTTGGCTGCTGCATAAATCAGTTTGCTCTGGGGCCCTCCTTCCTGGGCGAAGGCAAAAATGTGTGAGCCGGAGGCTAAAAAAACTGTGAGCTAGCTCACACTGACTCAGCTTAGAGGGAACACTGGCAGGGAGGAAAGCTGACATAAAGGGGTGAGGACTGCCTGCAACGAAGACTATGGTAGGGCCACAATACATTATGCAACATTTTCTTGCGGGTACCCTCTTGTTTACTCTATTCTGTGCGTCTTGAAGGGGGAGGGGCCCTGCCTCCCAAGAGGCGGGAATCCTGCTCCCGCCGCAGGGATTCCATCCGGCATTGCCTAGAACATCACAACCATGAGGCCATCTGTAAAAATAAAATATTTCTTCACTTCTTCAGGCCCCAAATCGACTTGGCTCAGGTTAGGGTTTCTATTTGACTTACATTCAGCAAACAAAAGTAGGGCACGGTAAGTTTATGTGTTGTTTATCTGTCTCAAGGAAAGAAGGAAAGGTCAAATCCCGATGGGGCGGTGGGAAAGTGGAATGTGTTATATGGATACTAAAAAAGCCTCGATGCATTTGGCATGCAGCTTCATCAAGGGACCTCTATATCTGTTTAGCTCCAGCAATTTAGTATCCATATAATAAATGTTCACTTTCCCAATGCACCGCTGGCATTTGACCTCGCTTTCATTCCTCTCCGTGACTGGTACGGCCCTGTGGTTTTCCTGTGTATCTATCGCAGCGTTTCCCCCCCAGTAGTGTCAGCTATGCTGCCATGAGGGTGGTGTAATGTTTCTAATTGCTGTGCATTCCTTCCCATGCGCTTAATTGCATCTTAGCTGTAACGCATATCTCTCAAGGCCACTGGAGGAGTTGGTGTGTCTAGGTTTTGTGGGAAGCTTCCTACCTTCCCAGCTTCTGCAGCCGTTAGTAATCTGCCAAATGCCCGCGCACGGGAGCCCATCTAATTGGGTACTATGTGGTGGTGGTGGGTGAATACGAATGCCCTATATCCTATTATGCGCATAGGTAACCTGCCATTCCTAACAATGTTCATGTTACTGCATCTATAGCTTTTCAATAAAAGTAAAACCTTCCTAGAAGTTGTCTTGCTGTGGATCCTGGCAAGTAGCCAAAAGCGATTGAACTATCGGAATTGCAATGAAGGGAAAAATCAATACAGAGGACTTAATGCAGGTTAAATCTGGGAGGAGACTACCAAAAATGCAAACATATGGTTTCAAGATCAAATCAAGCCTGAACTCTCTCTAGAAGCCAAAATGACTCCATTGAGGCGATTGTACTTTGGTCAGATCATGTGAAGACAAGACTCACTAGAAAGGACAATAATGCTAGGAAAAGATGAAAGCCGCAGGAAAAGAGATGGACTGACTCCATCAAGGAAGCCACGGAGGCCCCCAGTGTGCAAGAGCTGAGCCAGGCTGTTAGTGATAGCGATTTTCTGGAGGTCGTTAATTCGTAGGGTCACCATAAGTGACAAATGACTTGATGGCACATCTCTCTCTCTCTCTCTCTCTCTCTCTCTCTCTCTCTCTCTCTCACACACACACACACACACACACACACACACACACACACACACATTGCTGAGATCCATCTGCCAAGCAGTCGACAGATACAGTGCATGCTTTCTAGGGAAAGGATATTTAGAAATGGGAGGGGGAGGGGGAGGGAGTTTAATTACAAATTTGAGACTTCCCAGTGTAGTCTGTTCTGTACCTAAGCTTTGCTGTCGTAATTCATTTTATGATGTGATTCAGTTTTAGAAAGGAAACAGTTCTGTAGAAAAATACAGAAGTGGGAGACTTTCCACCCCACATTCCTGCCTTAAGAGTCCTCTTCGTTAGACAAACTGTAAGTAAGAAAGGAGGGTCTCGCTCCTGAAGGTTGATTCCAGGGCAAAGCTATTAAGTCTTTAACAGGCCACAAGGCTACAGAAAGAGTTGAATTGTTACTTGCACATTATTGTCAGAACGACGGGGGCTTAACGCCCTTTGATTCTTTCAAGGCAGGGGGCTCTGGAAGCCTTTATTTTGAAGGAATTCTCGATATTGCAAGAGAGGCTCATTCTGCAAATGGAAGGGGCTGCCAGGGCAACTGGGAAAGCAGAAACTAATTAATTTTATCGGCAGTGGAGCCTGGACCATCATTTATTTCCGAGGGTCCACAGAGAAGTGCAGAAGACGAGGGAGCAACTGCTCCATTCAGAAATAAATGCAACGAAGGATGCTGCGTCTGTCTGGATGAACGGTCTGAAGCCACTTAACAGGAACTGTTCACAAAGCATCTGAGGACGCCTGGAATTTCATTAGGAATGTTTCGTTAGGGATCATCAAGGCTCTGGTCACAAGCCACGAGGAACCGGTCCCCAAATACCGGAGCTAAAGAAGGTTTTGTTGTGCAGTTCTCTTCCCATTTTCTCAGAAGGGAAAGGAGGGAAGGCGACACGGTAAAACCCAATCTTGTCAGATCCTGGAAACTAAGCAGGGTTGGCACTTGGATGGGAGGCCACCAAGGAAGAGCCTGCAAGAGGAAGGCCATGGCCAGCCACCTCTGTTCACTTCTTGCCTTGAAAGCTCCTTGTTGGGGCTGCTGTGAGTTGGTTGCGACTTTTTCCCCCTGACTTGAATGGCCCAGACTAGCCCGATCTCGTCAGATCCCAGAAGCTAAGCAGTGCTGGCCCTGGTTAGTAATCGGATGGGAGACTACCAGTGTTCCCTCTAAGCTGAGTGAGTGTGAGCCAGCTCACACTTTTTTAGCCTCCGGCTCACACTTTTTTTTGTCTTCGCTCAGGAAGGAGGGCTCCGGAGCAAACTAAATTATGCAGCAGCCCAATCGCTCGCTCACAACTTTAGTGCCGGTAGCTCACAAAGTAGGATTTCTGCTCACAGGACTCGACAGCTTAGAGGGAGCATTGGACACTACCAAGGGAAGTCCAGGGTTGCGAGGCAGAGGCAGGCAGTGACGAGCCACCTCTGAGCATCTCTTGCCCTCCCCTGGGTGGCCCAGGCTAGCCCGATCTCATCAGATCTCGGAAGCTAAGCAGGGTTGGCCCTGGTTAGCAATCGGATGGGAGACCACCAAGGGAGTCCAGGGTTGCTACGCACAGGCAGGCAACGGTCAGTCACCTCGGGGATCCTCTTGCCTTGGCGGCCCTACAGGGCTGCCACAAGTCCACTGCAACTTCATGGCACTTTCCACCCCCACCAGCTCCCAGAGAACTGAACTCTGAATACGTGAGGCTGACTTGTCCCAGGTGGAACCACAGGTCCGGCTGGAGCCTGGGATGTTTCTCGCCGGTGATTCTCAAAACAGCTTCCCCGAAAGAGGCGGAAGGGGGGAAGGGCTTGAAAAATGACGCCATCGTTTTGATGACGGCACTCCTTTGCTTTCCTCAGAGCAGCCCCAGGCAGCACTGCCACCCCACCCCCCCGGCCAATTATGTGAGCAGCGGCCTCAATCTAGGGGAGGCAGCCGAGGTCCCCTGGGGTTCCCCGAGGCAGCACACCACAAACGTGGACAAGTCTTGTCCGTGACGCCTGGTCCTGTCCCGGACTGAGAGAGCAAACAGAGAGAGCGGGACGCTGGAGGCAGGGACGCCTGCCCGCCTGTCAGTCATGGGACAGACAGACCAACAATAGAGGCAGACATCTTCTTCGAGGTCTGAATGAAATTTGACTCCAGTTATCAAGAAGGGCCTGCTCTGTCTGGTGGCAGCTCTCCCCAGTGTGAGCCCGGCTCCCTCCAGTTGTCTAACCGGAGATGCCGAGGACTGGATCCGGGACCTTCCACATGCAAAGCCTGGACTTCCCCCCACTATACTTCAGTGTCCCTTTCCATCCCTTCTGGGTTACAGCTCGGAGCGGCCACATTCTACATAGGAGGGGTCCCCCAACCTTTTTGAGCCTGTGGGTGCCTCTGGAATTCTGACACGGGATGGTGGGTGCAACCACAAAATGGCTCCTGCGGGAAGCAGAGCCAAGAACAACAAAAAAGGGGAAAACAGGGCTGATTAAAAAAAAAAAAAAA
>NW_015162069.1:134667-137534 GCF_001447785.1 Gekko japonicus
CTATACTATGTTGTATAGTGACCACTGAGGAAGGCCCTTTGAGGCCGAAACGCGTTTGGTCTTCAGTTGGAAAGTGTTAACCCATCATGTGTATTAATAATTGATATGCTTTTATTAGTCTGATACTTTTTTTAAAAAAAAATTAACCCGAATATATTTTAATATGTGTACACCTTAATAAATTTTGTATTTTTATAATATATATGGTTAGCTTATCCCAGGTGGAGCCACAGGTCCGGCTTGATCCTGGGATGTTTCTCCCCGGTGATTCTCAAAACAGCTTCCCCGAAAGAGGCGGAAGGGGGGAAGGGCTTGAAAAATGACGCCATCGTTTTGATGACGGCACTCCTTTGCTTTCCTCAGAGCAGCCCCAGGCAGCACTGCCACCCCACCCCCCCGGCCAATTATGTGAGCAGCGGCCTCAATCTAGGGGAGGCAGCCGAGGTCCCCTGGGGTTCCCCGAGGCAGCACACCACAAACGTGGACAAGTCTTGTCCGTGACGCCTGGTCCTGTCCCGGACTGAGAGAGCAAACAGAGAGAGCGGGACGCTGGAGGCAGGGACGCCTGCCCGCCTGTCAGTCATGGGACAGACAGACCAACAATAGAGGCAGACATCTTCTTCGAGGTCTGAGTGAGATTTGACTCCAGTTATCAAGAAGGGCCTGCTCTGTCTGGTGGCAGCTCTCCCCAGTGTGAGCCCGGCTCCCTCCAGTTGTCTCACCGGAGATGCCGAGGACTGGATCCGGGACCTTCCACAGGCAAAGCCTGGACTTCCCCCCACTATACTTCAGTGTCCCTTTCCATCCCTTCTGGGTTACAGCTCGTAGCGGCCACATTCTACATAGGAGGGGTCCCCCAACCTTTTTGAGCCTGTGGGTGCCTCTGGAATTCTGACACGGGATGGTGGGTGCAACCACAAAATGGCTCCTGCGGGAAGCAGAGCCAAGAACAACAAAAAAGGGGAAAACAGGGCTGATTAAAAAAAAAAAATAGACTCGGAAAGAGGCACGAGAGAGAATAAGGCCAACATTGTGGCGGTAGCTGCTGTTGAAATAGCGTTAAACTGCATAGCCCATACAATCTCCAGTGCCCAATCAGAAGCCCTCCTGGGCAAGGGCCCCAAGGGCCCCACCCACTTTCTAAAAACACTTCGCAGGCACGAGGAAAGGTGTTCGCGGACACCAGGGTGCCCCTGGGCGCCATGCTGGGGACTGTAGCTCTATATCACCAGGAGAGGACAATAATTTTTTATGTTATCAGCAAAGATGGAAACAGGTTGCCTTCATACATGTTTCTGCCCTTTATATGTTTACTATTTAAGGATGTAAAGAGGAGACTGAAAGTGTAGCACAATGGTCTCATCTGATCTGGTTCCAGTCAGAGTTGCAAAATGTGCACATTTCCGTGCAGCTGGATCAGCAGCCGTAAAACGTGGCTGAAGGCTGCCAGGTGTCCATCACCCTCTCTCGGCCTCTCTTGTTGCACCCCAAGAGGGGACCGCGGGAACTTGGGTGGGTGTGGGTGCATTTTGTCTGTCGGGTTGAACGCTCTTAGCGCCAAGGTTTGCTTTGAACCAGCAACACATCTGTCATACAAAGACACGTGCGCACCAGAGGAACAGGAGGAAAGCCCAACCCAAGAGAAGCCCCTGGTCCAGCATCACTCCCTGTCTTCCCCCCACCCCGACAAAACACACTTAGGCAGTTACCTTTTTGCTTACTGACTTTCCTTACAGTCATTGCGGCCTGTCGTTTCTGGTTTTCGGAAATTTCAAAGCCTGAGGACGGAAAAGGAAACATCAACATACCAGAGAGTTCAGCACTTGGCAACTTGATATCCTCACCTGATCAACTCCCAGGATTGTGGGGGGAGGAGCTACATCAGGGAAGCTACAGTGACACTGATAACAGTTGGTAGGATAACTGTCCCTTCCGATCCTGTGTCAAGCCCACCACCACTACATGGGAGTTTACTCATCAGCCAGTGCGTCAAGTTAGCTTCCCTGGCTAAGGTTCCACTGGCAAGTTCTCCAAAGGCTACACAAATTTGTTCTCCAAGTGGGACCCCCGTGGTCTTCTGGGAGAAGAGAGCTCAAAGCAAGTCACTAGGATAGACTTTGCTTTCTAAAACTCTTTTGAGGACAACGCTTGTCCACTATGCAACGCTAGGAATGGAGAGAGGGATACATTTCTGACTTCTTTTGCCTCAATTCGTAAGGACCTGGCTGGCAGAAGTAGCATTACAACAAACCTCCTGCCTCAGACGGACCCCTGGGCCGTACCTATTTTTTCATCTTCTTGTACCATCTTCCTCTCCTCCCGGAAAGCCCTCAGCCACCGCAGCTTCTCCTCCAGCTTCTTGGCAAAAAATAAGTGCATTTCTTCCGTCTCCTTGTTGTGAAGTTTGAACGCGTTCTTCATGCTGACATTGAAGTCATCGTCCCGCCCGTCTTCGATATCCAAGACCTCATACCGATCCATGTCGATGCGCCCTTTGTAGTACAGGATGTCTCTCCTTATTAGATCCTAAGGGGAAAGAAAAGATAGGGTTATGCTGTAATTTACATCCTCAGAAGCCACTGAAGGCTGGGATGTGGATGGCCGTGAATGAAGGCGGCCGAGTCTTCGGTTGCTGAATGTCTTGGAGAAGCAACCTTAATCCAAGACTGCTGAGAAGCAGACAGAACAGGAAAGTCCTGAATTGTACTAGAGGATTGCAGCCCAAGGTCTGGCTGGACTTTGCAAACCAAGGTGAACCAAATCTGATGTCAACATGCCTTTCCCCACCTCCAGGATGCCTAGCTACATGCCTCGCTCCTCCCTCCCAACTTTGCCCTCAGTTCCTCCCTTTCCCCAGACCTCTCCCA
>NW_015162070.1:0-8819 GCF_001447785.1 Gekko japonicus
CTTTATTTGGAAAAATAAACACCCACGGAGGCATGGGAGGCATGGCTCTTCCAATTTTAACAACTTATTATAAAGCCGTAGTCTTGGCATCTCTGGTTAGGCAATACCATGAGAATGATACGCTGGATTGGAAGTGGATTGAAGACAATACATCACAAGTTTCCTCTTTTCAAGAGATACTTTGGCATAACACCCCAAAAACCATTGTCTTTAATTGCCTCCCCATATTTAAAAGCTACTATTAATATATGGTATCGAGTAAAGAAGAATATTATTCCATCTTATTCATTACTGTCGTCCTTTTAAAATCAAGACTAGTTTATTCCAGCTAAACCACATGAAGCATTCGCGGATTGGAGGAAAGTGAATCTGATCAGAATTATTGATTCTATAAAGAAAGATCGGATTATGACAAAACAAGAGCTAGAAAAGAAATCTAAAGCAACTTACTTTCACAACTGTGGTCCTGCAAATTTATCCAAAGTTTTTGGATTCGAGTAATAGACTGTATTCACAAAATAACTAACTATAACTTACCTTTTTCGCCGGCTGTTCTTCTCCTTGGATTGTGGCCCTCTGATGGTCCTCCTCAAAAAGTGAAAAAATTAATCAGTATTCTTTCCACAGCGGCTAAAATTCTAATTGCAAGGTTTTGGAAAGATACTAAGGTGCCAAATATAACTCAGTGGTGGTATAAAGTATGGGATTTATTTATGTTGGACAATTTTTCAATTTATCATTCCAATAATCAAAATGAGAGTGACTTTTCTAATCCTCTAAATATCTGGTACCCCATTTTAGATAAAATAGACATTGACACCTTTGATTGGGAAACCATTTCTAAAGCCAAATACAAATTATTGGTATTTTGTTAGCCTAGACTTCCTAAGCAAGATTTATTTTATTATTGTATACAGACTTTTTATGATATTATTCATTGTATAACGGTGGTCAGAGAGTCGCCATCGCAGTTTTTATATTAAATTTAAAAAAAAAACACTAGCCAAAGCATCACAAAATAGTGATTGCAAGCTTCACTAGACTGGATGTTAAGAAACACACTACCCCCCGAAGAAGGTGCCCCCATCCTCCATTGTTTCCAAAGGACAAAATCAAACCAGACAATCTTTGCTGTAGAAACTGAAGGGGGGGGCATTTTGCAAGCCCAGCAGAACCAGTACAATGTACAATGTACAGAGTTTCCAGCAGTACCAGTGCAATCACAGAGTGCCCAGCAGAACCCAGTACCATTGTACCAGTGCTTCTGGGGAGGGGAAAGTATAGCGGTGGGTCCAGGCATGGATTTAAGGGAAGGGGATGGAGAAGTAGAGTAGCTCAGCCCCTTTCCAGCCTGTGTCCCATCCCAAAGGTAGTAGGCAGTGAGGCTAGGAGAATTGACCCCCCTCTGACATTGGCATTGTGTAACGCCAGGTCTATTAACAATAAGACCACAGTCCTTCGGGACTTTCTGCAACAGCAGAATGTAGACCTGGCGTGCATGACTGAGACCTGGTTGCGAGAGGAAGAGACAGTGGCTCTCTCTCAGTTGGCTCCTCCCAGGTTCTCAGTCCTTCACCAATCGTGGACTAGAGGGCAGGGGGGAGGAGTGGCACTATTCATTCAGGAGGCTTACTCCTTCAAGGCGCTCCTGTCACCAAGGATTGCAGACATAGAGTGTGTTGGCTTAGAGTGGGAAGCCAGGGAGAGTCTGGCGATTTGGCTGGTGTACCAACCACCTAACGCATCAGCCAATAGCCTACCATCCCTGGTGGAGGCCGTATCAGGCTGGGCATCAGAACACACTAGACTGATAGTCCTGGGTGATTTCAATGTCCATGCTGATGATGTGGCCTGTACTCAGGCAGTGGACCTGGTGCCGTCCATGGTGGCACTGGGACTCTCAACTTGTAATGACTCCCACTCACATGGCTGGGCACATGCTTGATCTGATCTTTGCTACGGGGGTTACAGCGGACTGGATTACTGCTTTAGCAGTACCATGGTCGAACCACCTTGCCGTGAAGGCCCGTCTGAATGTGTCACCCCAACCCTGTTTGGGCAGTAAGCCTATTTTGACTTGCCCGAGGAGTCAAATGGATCCTATGTGGCTTCAGGTGGCCCTTTGGGATCCAATACCCCCTGGCGGCTCGTTAGATGAGCTGGTAGAGGGCTGGCATGGCCAACTCTTGACAGCCATCAACAAGATCACTTCTTGACGCCCCCTGCGTCCTCACTCTAGGCTAGCTCCATGGTTTACCCAGGAGTTGCAGCTGATGAATCGGGGGCTAAGACGGCAGTGTGCTCATGACGAAACTACAAGAACATCTTATAGGAGCTACTATAGTTTTTCTAATTCTTAGGGCAAGCCATCCAAACGTAGTCACCCGCAATTGAATCTGCAAGCTCACGCCCAGCACAATTATTTAGAACGATCCGATCTATTACTACCTTGCCATATGGCAAACCAAATGCTAGGGAATTGGATATTGGCTGTGAGGCTTTTGCAAGCTATTTTGCAGATAAAGTCTTGTCACTCTGCCATGACCTCCCCACCACAGTTGATACAGTGAGTGAATTTGAGGGTCTATGCATGTCTTCTAGTCCGGTTATGGATCACTTCAGCCCACTCAGCCTAGAGGAAGTTGACAAGTTGCTCCTCGCTGTACGCCCTACTACTTGCTCCCTTGATCCGTGCCCTTCATGGCTAATTAAAGCTGGCCATGAGGGGTTCCAGGGTGCCTTGTGGGAGATCGTCAACAAGTCCCTTTTGGAGGGGCTGTTCCCTGGGGCTCTTAAGGAGGCAGTGGTCCGCCCTCTCTTGAAAAAGCCATCTTTGGACCCAGTCAAATTGGCGAACTACTGGCCAACTTACCCTATTTGGGCAAGATAATAGAGAGGGCTGTTGCCATGCAGCTACAAGGATTCTTGGATGACACTTCCATTTCAGACCCCTTCCAGTCTGACTTTCCAGTCTGACTTTCACCCAGGTCACGGGATGGACATGGCACTGGTCGCCCTCACGGATGACCTCCAGAGACATCTGGATCAGGGCGGATCAGTGGTGCTGTTGTTGTTAGACTTGTTGGCAGTGTTTGATACAGTGAACCATCAGCTACTGGGGTTCAGGGGCTGGCCTTGCAGTGGCTTGCCTCCTTTCTCCAAAGTTGGGGACAAAGGGTGACAATGCGGAATCAACTGTCCCACTGGATTGTGGAGTGCCTCAAGGGGCAGTTTTGTCCCCGATGCTTTTTAACATCTACATGCACCCCCTTGCCCAGATTGCCCAGAGGCATGGGCTGGGATGTCACCAGTATGTAAAGGACACCCAGGTCTATCTGCTGTTGGGCTGTCAGTCCGACTCCAAACCGGAAGATCTACACTGGGCGCTACTAGCTGTGGCTGGTTGGCTTAGGCTGAGCCGGCTGAAATTGAATCCGATGAAGACAGAGTTCCTTTGCTTGAGTCAGGGTGGTCCGAGGGTAGGGATCCCGCTCCTGACCTTCGATGGGGCACCTTTGGTGCCAGCGCCGGAGGTTAGGAGTTTGGGAGTGCTCCTAGAGGCCTCCTTAACAATAAAGGCCCAGGTAGCAGCCACTGCCAAGGCAGCCTTTTATCACCATCGACTGATAGTTTCCTTCCTCGAACGTAATGACTTGGCAACAGTGATCCATGCAATGGTCACCTCAAGATTGGACTACTGTAATGCTCTCTACATGGGGCTGCCCTTGTCTCAAATCCGGAAGCTGCAGCTGGTACAAAATGCTGCGGCCAGGCTGTTGACGGGCCTCCCAATTCGGGAGCACATCTAGCCTGTGCTCAAGACACTGCACTGGCTGCTGATAGCATACTGAATTCATTTCAAGGTGTTGGTTCTTACCTTTAAAGCCCTTTATGGTCAGGGACCTACATACCTGAGGGACCGGCTTTCTCCACATGTTCCCCAGAGAGCACTGCGTTCAGGGGCCCAGAACCGACTGGCCCTCCCGAGTCTCAAGGAGGCCAGGCTGTTGACAACCAGGGCATGGGCCTTCTCTGTGGTGGCTCCATCCTGGTGGAATGAGCTCCCAGAGGAGATCAAGGCCCTGAGGAACCTGGCCCTTGAAAGCCAGTTTGGTGTAGTTGACGGATTCTAATCTGGGAGAACTGGGTTTCATTCCCCATTCCTCCACTTGCACGCTGGCTGGATGACCTTGTGCAAGCCATAGTTCTGATAAGAGCTATCCTTTAAAAAAGAGCAGTTTCTGTCAAGAGCTCTCTCAGCCCCACCTACCTCAAAGGGTGTCTGTTGTGGGGAGGGGAAGGGAAAGGAGTTTGTAAGCCGCTCTGAGACACCTTTGGGTAGTGAAGGGCGAGGTATAAATCCAATCTCTTCTTCTCTTCCAGTTCCACAGGGCCTGTAAAACAGAGCTCTTCCACCAGGCTTTTGGAGCCGCCGCCACCTCTAACAACTAGAATAAGAAGCACTGTTGCCTCTGGAATTTATATCGGCAGCCTGTGCCAGCTGCCTGAAAGGCACCTGAAAGAAATCTCCAGAAGACCTGTGAGCCGGTTATGGGAAGAGAGAGCTGATGGTAGCCATCACAAACTCAATAACAGCAAAACGAGCACTTATTATGGAATTGCGAATCGGTTTTAATACTGTTTTAAGTGGTTTATTGTACTATTTTAAATGTTTTTTATGATTTTATGTAAGCCGCCCTTGGCTGGGACGGCAGGGTACAAATTTGAAGAATAAACAAACAAACTTAACAGGACTGATGTCAGCACAGAATCACAGTCCAAGAAAGGGGGAGGTGGTTGGAAGCCCAGCGGAACCAGTGCAATGTACAGCGCCCAGCAAACCCAGAGCCATTGGGGCAATGTCAGATGATGTCAAGCACAGAATCACAGTCCAAGTGGGTGTGTGTGTCAGAAACCCAGCAGAACCAGTGCAATGTACAGTTTCCAGCAACCCCAGTGCCTTCTGTTCATAATATTAATAAAAATTTGCTACTATACTACTTTTAAATACATTCTGTCACCAAGCAGGATAGGGATGAGGAGATCTTGAGACCAAGACGTGAAACTAAAGGGGAGTGGGGGGGGGACACAGAAAATTAGGTGAAGGGAGACAGAAATGAATGAGAAACATGTGGAAAAGAGGGAGAGAAATTAATAGAAGGAAAGGCTGTTTTATCTTGCTATAGGGATATAGGGTATTCGTATGCACACACACCCCATGGCATCGGCCAATTAGGCACCCTCCCGCGTGCGGGATAAGTCAGGCAACCGTTAGGTGGCTAAAGCTGAGAACTCGGAGTCTCTCACGGTACATAAGAGCTCTCCGGACAACACAACCTCCTCCAGCACTTCTGTAGAGATAAGCGTTTCAGCAAAGGCATAACAGCAGGGATAGGAATGCAATAGCAATTACCAAGACACAGAATGAACTCCCCAACCCCCATGGCAGCATAGCTGACACTGTTTTCTGGATGACCAAGATCAGTTCCTCTGGAGAAAATGGCTGCTTTGAAGGGTGGACTCTATGGCATTATATCCCCCTGTGGTCCCTCCCCTCCCCAAACCCCATCCTTCCCCATGTTCCACCCCCAAATCTCCAGGAATTTCCCAACCTGGAGTTAGCATCCCTATTCCTAGGGATCCTCTAATGGGTATGCATGTGATTTTAAAAAAAAATGGAACACACAAGCAAAGAGAGCTAAATCTTGCTCCCTTCCATGCCCTTACCTCACTGCACTCTGTTTCTTTCAGCATTTTCTTCCCAACTCTGTTTACTTCCAGCTTTCGAACTTGGTCAGGAGGAAAAAATGTACCTAAGGTTAGCTCTCCTTACCCACTCACTCCCTGCCCCTGCTCTACACACAAGTGTGTTTTGTTAGCTCTCTGTTCATCTTAAGTTTTAACCTGGATCATCCAGAGAGCTTCTCATAAATAAATAGTTCCTAAAAAAGCAAAGATGTGTCTATTTGTGCTGTTTCATAACACAATATCTGAGTTTACTGAAGGTGGTGGTGATATAGCAAATGGACCCTGCCAGAGGCCTAATCCTGACAATTCCTGGCTCCAGCCACATGAATTATTTTAAATGAAACTGGATTTGATGAATTAAAACCCATCACTGTAATTTTAATTAGGGCAAAGATTCAGGCAGACATTTCCCCCAAATACATGAGCAACAAATGCAACATTAACATTCCCAGCCACTTGCTTTGAATAATATTTCAGAAGGATTAGCCTCAGGCAGCCTGACAGAAGAATATTTCCAAGAAATGATACAAGTGCTAACAGAACAAACAAAGGTTTGGATCCTGCTCCAAATTTCCACTGACAGAAGGATTTCCATTAGTGTAACATGACTTCCCAGCCTCACCCCTTTTGCTGCAGTTTATAATACCCTCCAAATGCTGCTTCTGGAAGAACTTCAGGAAGTATGGTAGTGGTAGGGGGGGGAGTTTGCAGTGAGGAGGTGGAATCTCTCCAAAATAAGTCCCCTTCCATCAGTGGAAATGCTCTGCAGGATCCAACCAGCAGTTTACCATAGGAATCCATGCTTGAATTTAAACAGATCTTTAAACCATTATTTGTAGCTGTGGTCCCCAATATGGTTCTTCTGGATGTCCTGGCATCTGTTTGCTTCTGGAATCTGGCAGACGAAATCCAAAGGATCTTGAATGGAACAGTTTTGGGTGACTCCCTTTCAGCTATCTGGCTAGCAAAGTGCTGAGCTCATCCCAGGCAGGTGTTTTATAAACCATGTGGGCTTGGCCATAGCATGGACCTTATTTTGTATCTGGGCTTCACAACTTCTCTCTGTGGCCAAGCAACTCTCTTTTTTAGTTTGAAAATGGATAGTAAACAGCATCCCTTCCCCACAGCATAGACTGTGCCTCCCTCCAGCAGCTTGTCCATGTTTTGTCCTGCCTCCCCACTGGCAGCCATTTCATAATGGTTCCCTTTATCCTTTCTCAAAATTCCCAAAACATCTGTAGGTATAAACAAGACTGTGGACTCCTGTTTTACAGGAAGCAATGTAGACTTGTAGTCAGGGGTCATTTCGTAGAAAAAGAGCTAGGGGAACTCATTAGCATAACTCATTAGCATATGCCACACCCCCTGACATCACTGGAAGTGTGTCATAAGGCCACACCCCCTGACATCACCAGAAGTGTGTCATAAGGCCACACCCCTGCCATCACCGGAAGTGTGTCATAAGGCCACACCCACCACTCAGTTAGTCTTAGTCTTAAAGGTTAGTCTTAAAAAGGAATAAGCAACCAGAAACTTCTATAGAGACAATATGGGAAACATTTAAAGCATATATCAGAGGGTGGAGCATAGGTCAGAATGCATGGAGGAAAAAAGAAAGAAAGGAAACATATAACAAAATAATGCTAAAAATTAAAATACAAGAAGATAAATTTTTAAAAAGATGGTAAAAAAGAAAGAGGAAATAAGATAATAGGATTACAGGAATCAAAAACACTATTAGACAGGATATGGCTATCCTCGAATGACAAAACAATAAAAAAATATATATAGGTTTTTACTAGAGGAATTAATGCTAGATGAAACGGTTAGCGCAACCATGATAACATGGATGAGAGACATAGGACATACAATAGAGCATTGGCCAGCTACATGGAAATCATTGAAATATGTAAGAGCGACCAACTATAAAGAAAATATTTATAAGGTGTACCATAGATGGTACTGGTCCCTGGACAGGTTAGCGAAATGTCACCAGTCTTTATCCAAGATATGTTGGAAATGTGGAAAAAATATAGGGACGTATTTTCACATGTGGTGGTGATGCATGAAAGTGGAGAAGTATTGGAGAATGATAGGAAAGCTTATTTAGGACGTTATGAAATTAAAAATGACTCTAACCCCGGAAATAGCACTATTAAATATGGTACCGGAAGAGTATCCACAAAATGACAAATACTTATTAACATTTATAGTGACTACTGCTAGGATATTGATGGCTAAATATTGGAAAAGTGAGATTTTGCCAACAAGAGAAGAAATTATATTGAAACTGATGAAGTTAGCAGAAATGGACAAACTAACGTTAAGTCTTCAAGGGAAAGATGGAGGTGTATTTTTAAAAAGATGGGAAAGAATGTATATTTGGATTCAAGGAACATGGGGATGTATGGATTGAAATATATATCTGAAGAAGTTTATGTAAATATAATAAGACTCAAGTTTTGTAAGTAAGAATGGATATATGTAAATTGGGAAAATGATAAATAAATGTATTTTTTTTAAAGGTGCTATTTGAACTCTTGGACTATTTTGCAGCAACAGACTAACACAGCTAATTCCTCTGAATCTCAACCCACCACTCAGGCTCCAATCCCAAAATCTCCAAGGTATTGCCAACTCAGAGCTGGTGAGCCTATCTGATGGCACATGTGGGGGAAAACAAGCCAACCACCCATGTCAGGTAAAAAGGATAGAAGTTCAACACAATTTTATCTATTTTCAGTAACTGATTTGTTGAGAGAAAAGCAACAACAAGCACATCAATGAAGACCTAGTACCAGAGTGCCAAAAAGGAAAGCTGTTTGGTAATAGATGAAGTACAAAATATGTAGCTATTCACATTCCAGTTACCAGGAGTGTTCCCTCTAAGCTGAGTTAGTGTGAGCTAGCTCACAGCTTTTAAGCCTCTGGCTCACATATTTTTCTCTTCACTCAGGAAGGAGGGCTCCAGAGGCAAACTAACTGATGCAGTAGCCAAATCACTCGCTCACAGCTTTAATGCCAGTGGCTCACAAAGTAGAAATTTTGCTCACAAGACTCTACAGCTTAGA
>NW_015162070.1:9068-15464 GCF_001447785.1 Gekko japonicus
TCAGGGGCCCAGCGGTGGACCTGCAAGGCCGGCAAGAGTGTGAGGAAGCCCCGCCGAGGCCCTCCCTGGCCCCAGGCAGGCAGGGGTGGGGAGAGGCGGGGAGGAAGCAACTTACCCTCCCTCTTCTCCTGCCTCCTCCTGGCTGAATGAGGGCCAGAAGCGGGGCAGTCGGAAGCAGGGGCGGGGCTTATTTGTGTGCCCCGCCCCCGCATCTCACCCAGGGGAACGGCAATCCCCCATGATTCCCCCCGAATCGACCTCTGCTTGTAGTACAGAAGATATTCCAAGTTTGGTGATGTCATAATCTGGGCTGTGCCACCAGAGGCCTACTAGGCCCAAGGAGCCTGGCTAGCAGTAGGTGAGGCTGGGCCTACAACTCCCAGAAGCCCCTGGGAGGTTTTGGAGTCAAAATGGACCAATAGGAAAAGGGGAAGGCTGGGAATAAAAGTTCTGGAGCAGTAGGAAGAGCTGTTCTTTCTTCCAGAGGGCAGAGCCAGAAGAGAGGCTGCTGCAGGGGAAAAACCCTCATCCTGAGGGTGGGGTGAGTAGTGTAAGGCCACTTGAGATAGTGAGCTAGGGACAGTATATTTAGATGCGTTAGGGCATTTGATTTCTTTTCACCCACTTACTGTTATTATTCTGCACCTTGTTGTTTGACCTCCTATAAAATAAACCTTTTCCTTGTTTTACTCTGCCTGGTCCTCACGCCTGTTATTCAGCCTAAAGGGAGGTCTGAAGGTCTTGGGAGGGTGCTCTGGGCCTTCTCAAGGGAACCTAAATCCAGAGTGGTGGCAGCATCAGGTGACACCCCACCTGAGTCGTGACAGGTGAGTAGAGAGATACTGTGTTAAGAGAACTGCGCCATCAACTCCATTTACTAAAGGTGTTTTTGTTATTCGTACATTGATTCATGACTTTGGGGATGTTACTGCTCTCCATCAAATGAATGCACTCTCAGGTGAGCATCCTCAGATGATGACTGACAACTATACAGGCTGTGAGCATTCTCCATTACCAAGAGGAATAGTCTATTTCTGTGACCGGGATTTCTCTTATTGCTCTTAGTCCTTGTTCTGAGCGCTTCTGGCATGGTAGACCTTCCATGCGACAGACAACTCTGCTTTGAATAAGGCTGGAACTATACATTGCACAAAGCAGTTTTGAATGGGGGGTGGATTTTCAGAGGAGAAGCATATGTGGATTGCTTAACCCTTTCTAGATCTGCTGCTTCTTTACCTCCAAATATGTATCTGAAGTTGTTTTCAATCCCCCCAAATCACCTTTCCCCATATAGTGTTCAAAATATGTGTTTGGAATTTCAAAGGGAGAAAAGTATCTTGAGGGTGATTTGGGGAAGCAGCAAGTGGGGAAAGGATTGAGTACCATTTCTTCTCTCATTGCTTTTCCACTCCAGTGTCCTTCATGTGGACTCATTTGTTTGCATATAGAGGATCGTGCATTTCTCACTCAAGAAATCCTTAACCCCCCCCCAATTCCAGACAGACAAGAAAAGGTGGTTTCATTCCATAGATACCCAAATTTTCTGCTTAATGAAGCTGAACTAGACTAGTCTTCAGTTCTTGTCTAACTTGTGATTAATTGAGAATTATCGCAGCTGAGATCCTAACCTGTTTATTTCCATTCACCAGACATGGCAATGTAAATTGAACACTGGCAACAATTTTGGACCGCAGTCCCAATGATTGGTCAATGGGTCTTACTTCTGAGTAAACAAAGGAAGGCCATGAATTTCATATAGGGGCCAGTTCACAATTCCCTACTGGTTACTTTAAAAAAAATTGCCTGACAAAGTTAATCTCATCTATAAAGTCAAGAATGATAATGTGAAGAAGCCCATAAATCTAGATTAGATTATTGCAATGCACTCTGTGTGGGGCTGCCGTTGAAAAGTGTTCAGACACTTCAGTCAGTACAGAATGCTGCTGCCAGGATATTGCCTGGAGTGGGTTGTATGGACCATATCACTCCAGTCTGAGCTCTCCTATACCAGCTCCCAATTTGTTTCCAGGCCCAATTCAAGGTGCCAGTGTTGAACTTTAAATCCCTATATGGCTCGGGACTATCATACCTGAAGGACCACCTGCTTCCATACAAATTTACCAGACCACAGAAGTCATCTTCCGAGGCCTTCCTTTGGGTGCCCTCACCTTTTGAGGTTACATGGGTGACAACCTGAGAGAGAACCTTCTCAGCCATGGCACCAAAACTCTGGAACTTTTTCCCCAGGGAAATTTGTCTGTCCCTTTCTGTCACTGTCTTCTGTCAGTGGGTGAAGACTTTTTTTGTTTGTTTCATTTGGCATTCCCTCAATAATGCCTCCTTCCTGTCCTACATTTCAATTATTGTTTTATGTGCTCTGCCTGCCTGCCTGCCTGCCTGCCTGTCCACTGTCTAGTCTGTCTGTCTGTCTATCTGTCTGTCTGTCTATCATCTGTCTGTCTATCGTCTGTCTGTCTGTCTATCTAGCTATCCATCCATCTATCATCTATCTCTCAGCCTCACTGGATGACCTTGGACCAACCACTCTCTTTCCATTTACCAATCCTCAAAGTGTTGTTGTAAGGATAAAATGGAGGAATTGAGAATTACTTTGGAGGAAGGATTAAAATGTGATAAACAGATACTCAGATTCAGTCCCACTTCCCCTAGAAGTAAAATGGCTTAAGGATTCTCTGGTCTTCTAATAGTCTTGTGCATAAGGATGCAAGCAATGTCCTTAATCCTAATGCGTTCACTTTATTGTGATAATCAATATTACTAAATCAGTTCTTTGTTTACATGGTGAGGTTTCTCCACTGTGCATTCATAACTGCTGCAAATACAGAAGTGCGCACATTAGCAATGGAGTGTCACCACAAACATTTTCTCTGCACTTTTCCTCAGTCAGCTTCCATTTCGTCTGCATTTTCTCTTACCTTGTCACCAGAGGGCATTTTTGTTATTTTGTTTTAAAAACCTGTCAGATCTTTACTTTCTCTGCTTAGCCCCAAAACTGACTCTAAAATTTTAGGGAATGACTTTCTCTCAAAAACGTTTATGCAGTTCCATAGGCTTCTACTTCCAGGGACTTCTAGAATTTTGGCTGCTTCTATGGGAGGTGTTGTGGCTCAGTGGAAGAGCCTCTGCTTTGCATTCAGAAGGTCATGGATTAAATCCCTGGCATCTCCAGTTAAAAGCATCAAGTAGGCGCCGGTCACACGGGAGGTTTTGGGACAGAAGAGGGACGGATCGGGGGTGCAGAAAACGGGCGCGAGCACACTGTAACATCTGGGAATCAGCATGCACCCGTCCCCGATCCGTCCCTTCTGGCCTAAAACTTGCTGCAAAAAAACCCCCAAGTAAAAGGTAGCACCAACCTGGAACGGCGCAGTAAGTGCAGCCGTGAGATCGCCAGCGCGCCCATCTGCAGGAGCAACCGAGGCTCCCGGCCGAACTGTGCATGTGCACACATGCGCAGTTCAGCTGCCTCGCTCTCCCTGCAGTGGCTTCCCCCCGGCATCTGATCGTGCCGGGGAGCAACTGCGCAGCGGCTCAGGGGATCTATCTGATCCCGCCGCCGCGTGTCTCTTTTGGTGCAGCTTTTCCCCCGTGTGGCAGGGGCCATAATAGGTGATAGGAAAGACCCCTACCTGAGTCCCTTGAGAGTCGCTGCCAATCTAAGTAGATGATACAGACCTTGATGTACTGATGGTCTGATTCAGTATAAGGCAGCTTCATGTATGGTTAGGCTGGCCCTGTAACAGGAAAGGGCTTTCAAGTCTGAAGTACCTCTAGACAAACATGAACCCCGGCATCTCTTTTTAAAAACTAAGCACTAAATATATCTGCAAAGCAATGTCCCATGTTAGTTTGCTAAATTAACCCCCAGCTGTCACAGCAAACGGTAAAACTTCACAGGTGACAACACTATTTTCTGCTAAATTTCTGATAAGCACCTAAAATGGTGTGCTTGTGGTGGGAGAGCAACCTCTCTGTAAATAAAGCAGAATAAACTATCAAGCACCAGCTTCAGCACAATAGTAGCTCTCTGAGCATGGACGCTCTTTCCTCTGTTTTTCACTGGATGTTTGTACTACAATTTCAGTCTTTGTGAATCAGGTCTGAAATTTCTCCTACCCCCCCCCCCTCTCAAAAAAGCAGGATGGCCAGAGGAATTAACTTGAGCACAACTCCTTTTTGTTTAGCAAACACAGTCTAGAGATCCTGGCAGTTGTGTATCATCCACATTTACTATTTGTTTAAACTTTTAAAACCATCATTAGTGGGTAGGACAAGTTTCCACAAAAATATTCTATTTAAATAGTGTTTGTTTTCAAAATAGAACAGAGGGTGGCTGGGCAATGAGTTGTTGTAATGTGATGGGAGATAAAAAGGCCACTGGACTACATCCAAGACTGCATGGTTTGTTGCATTGGAATGAATGGTTGAGAGAAGACGGAGAATACCACAGGTTTGGATCACTGTACTTTCGATTTGTAATTTATTCTGTATTTGGAACTGAATGGCTTGGGGGAGGCAGCTCAAAGGCTGTTAGGTGGCTTGAATTGGAGAAGAAAGTTATGTATGTTCCAACTGTCCCCATGCTTGGCTTCAGCAAAATACTCCCCCTATTTTGTTATTTGCTGAGATGTTAAGAATGCTTTAATTTTTTTTTATTTATGTGTGCAAGCACATACAGAAAGAGTTCTTCAGGGACCAGACCTCACCATACTCCCTCCCTAGAAGTTACATCTCTAGCAGGAGATTCTTCCCAGTAAATAATGAAGTGTATATTGTGCTCTGTCATGGACCTTACCCTCTATATTTATGTTTAGCTATGAGATGAGAGTAAAAAGTGTGGAAGAGTGTCCTGGAAGTTATTTTTAAAAATAGCAGGAAGCTAACTCTTTCCCCCCAAATTGATTGCAAATATTATAAAATAAAGTGTTTTAGAAGAAAAGAGGAGAAAACAAATGGGAATTTTTCAGCCAAAGGTGAAGCCGCAAACTCCATTCAAGTTAAAATACATTTCTTCCCAAGAAAAGTCAACCATATTAAACTAGGCATGAGCTCTGAAGTAGAAACTAGAATTCAAGGAAGATGGGAACTTAGGGAACAAGAAGTTGCCTGGCAGTAAAAATGGCAAAAACGTTTATTTTGGAGCCCTCAATGAGAGACAAAAGAAGATAATGCTGACCACCTTCTCATTTATTGCTACAGAGAGGACATAAAGGTTTGCATCTTGATTGAGATACAAGGGTGCCTTTTCCTGGACCAAATGGGTGAGAAAACAGCCTTGGAATTTTGCAAAAATTAGAGTGGGCTGATGTTTCATACAAACAATGTTTGATTAACTGTGGGTGCAAGTAAATAAAATCCATAGAAACAATCCACTAACTATCTAGCATTTTTATGAAACAAAAAAGAGGGTAAAAATTTAATCACATTAACATGTTACTCTCATGAGTAACTTGTGCCTCTGTGTCCTCAAAAAGCAGTAATTCGCACACTATGTAAAAAGGAGGTATCACAAGTGTCAGCCATATTTGTAAACATAGATGTACCTTTAGTTCATCATTCTGGTCCCAAGAGAGACTTGCATGCTGCTAATTCATAAATTACATTTGCCCCATGCTTTGAAGTGGAGTAACATTCACATTAATACCAGGGAAATGTACAATACAAATTGATAACAGCAATTACAGGAGGCAGTAATGAACAGAGAACTGGAAAGTATTGAATGACTTCATTTTAAATTAAAGTGATACGGACTTCAATTGTTGGGGTCTACTGATTGCATTTTAGTACAAAGATTCTGAAATCAAAGATGAGTTATATCGGGGAAAATATTTTTAAATGAATTGTGCAGGTTTTCTTTAATCTTAATTCACCAATTTCTTTAATCTTAATTCACAAGTAATTAGAGACCTAGCTGCAGTTACAAAAAGGTCAACTAAACCCAAATTTTAACACAAAGTATCTGATTATGAATAATTATTTACCATTCTCGTTTTCTGAAATGTCAGTAATTCTCTCCAAGAGACATCAGTATGAAAATTGGAAAAATAATGGCAATTCAACAAAAAGGCATTTCTGGATGATCTAGCTGAAGGACAGTTTTATTGTCATAAAAGGGCGGGAAAGGTGATTAACATCCTTATTCTATTTTCAAGAGTTTTTTTCTGTGTGGATACTTATTTCCACCAACAGGGGGCTCACTCTCCCCCAACAGCTTTTCCTACATAGTCAGTAGACTTCCTGGATTTGTAGAAAAATCCAAAAACTAAAAAAATCCCTTCAGGGATGGCTGAATTCCCCCCAAAACCTTTTGAAATGGCCTCTGCAGGGATCTGCTTCAGGCATCAACAGTGAGATATTAAAATGTTCGGGGGGGGG
>NW_015162070.1:15594-24418 GCF_001447785.1 Gekko japonicus
GGCAGTAATCTAGGGTTGCCAGGTCCCCCCTGATTTGCATGACTCACCTAGCCTTGGCTGCTTGCTACCGTTCATCAGCAGCCACCCTATGAAAGCCAGTGAGGTGCAGCAGTTAGAGCTTCAAAGTAGGATCTGCAAGACCCAGGTTCAGATCCCCATCTTGCAGTGGAAGCTGACTGCATGATTTTGGGCCAGTCACATATATCAGCCTAACCAACCTCACAGAGTTGTTGTACAGATAAAAAGGAGGAGGGAATAATGAAAACTGCTTTGGTCCCCACTGTGGAGAAAGACTGTAGTTTTCCTAGGTAGAGGCTGGGGGGTGGAGATGGAAAGCAGAAGACAGAGAGGCAGATAAAGGTAGGTTGGCTGTTGGGTGGGAAGGAAATAGGGTTGCCAACTCCAGGTTGGGAAATTCCTGGACATTAGAGGAGTGGAGCCTGGAGAGGGTGGGATTTGAGGAGGGGAGGAACTTTGGACCAGTGTTCCCTCTAAGCTGAGTTAGTGTGAGCTAGCCCACAGTTTTTTAGCTTCCGGCTCACACATTTTGGTCTTAGCTCAGGAGGGATGGGCTCCAGAGCAAACTAACTGATGCAGCAGCCAAATCGCTTGCTCGCAACTTTAATGCCAGTAGCTCACAAAGTAGAATTTTTGCTCACAAGAGCCCACAGCTTAGAGGGAACATTGCTTTGGACTGGTGTAATATCATAGACTCCACCCTCCAGCCATTTTCTCCATGAGAACCACCATTGCCAGCCTCCAGGTGAGGACTGGAGATCAACCAGAATTACAACTGTTGTCCAGGCGACAGAGATCAGTTCCCCGGGATAAAATGGCTGTTTTGGAGGGTTGAGTCTATGGCATCATACCCTGCTGAGGCTGCTTGCCACCCCAAGCCTCACTCTCCCAAGGCTCCACCCACAAATCTCCAGGAATTTCCCAGCCTGGAGCTGGCAGCCCTAAGGTGAATTGATCTCTGTAGCTGGGAGATCCGTTGTGATTCCCAGACCGCTGCCACTGCTGCTGTGGGGGAGAGGAAGCAGGTGGGTGGCTAGGTGCACCGCCACCACTGCTGCTGCTGCTCTGCGGAGTGGGGGAGGAAGCAGGCAGGAGGCTGGAAG
The DNA here is from genome assembly GCF_001447785.1 of Gekko japonicus. Taxonomy (NCBI): domain Eukaryota; kingdom Metazoa; phylum Chordata; class Lepidosauria; order Squamata; family Gekkonidae; genus Gekko; species Gekko japonicus. The sequence continues at coordinate 16,716 of NW_015162070.1, forward strand.
AGTGATGGGGGCAGAAAGAAAGAATGATGGGGTGTGGGCAGAAAGAGAGAGGAAGAGTGATGAAGTGGGGAGGCAGAAAAACAAAGAGAAAGATGACAGGTCAGAAAGAGAGAGGAAGTCACATGCATGGAGGAGAAATAGTGTGACAGAGGTAGGGGGTGAGGAGAGGAGGCAAAGGTGTGCCGAATGAGATAACCATCCCGCATGTTTCTTGCGAGTCTCCACTTGTTTTCCTATAATAGCTTAAACTATACAGGTCTAAAGTCCTACTATGATGTACATTTCTGATTAGTACTACTGTAAAACACTTCACAAACCTTAGGGGTAAAACATATCTTAGTTTTATTCATAATGAATGGCTCATCCATTAAGGAGGATTTTTGTGTCTCTTTTAATATGCATCCCTGCTGCAGTGCTGAACCTGAATGGCTGTTCATGAGATGTAGGACTTGCAATCTTCACTTGATGCATTATAAACTGTATACAAATTGATTGATCCTACAATTATTAATATATGTTTTAGCAGTGTTGGAGCAATGGAGAGTGGTACTACTGAGCACAACGGTGATATGCTAAGTTCCCATTTGCCAGAGTCAAGTTCTCATTATATACCCATCAAGCTAGAAGAGTATGAACCTCCAGTCTTCAGTACCAAGAACCTCCTCAAAAAAGCCAAGGAGACCTCCCAGTGTGACCGCCGAAGCATCGTCACTTTGTTCTTCAGGCTGTTCCCTGTATTTGAGTGGCTTCCTTGTTACAGTGTCAAGGAGCAGCTGCTTGGGGACATCATCTCTGGCTTACTGGTTGGGATAGTTGCCATCCCACAGTCAATCTCCTATTCCATCCTAGCAAGCCAGGATCCTATTTATGGGCTCTACACCAACTTCTTCTGTGCCATTGTCTACTTTTTCATGGCTACCTCACATCATAATTGTGTTGGCTCTTTCGGGGTCCTTTGCTTGATGATTGGGGAATCGGTAAACCGGCAACTCAAGTTGGCAGGATTTGAATCTGGTGTTGATGCTTCCTCACTGGTAAATACCACACTGAATGGAACAGTCGCCTGTGACAAAAGCTGTTATGCTATCACTGTGGCAACCTCTTTAACTTTTCTGGTTGGCCTTTACCAGGTATGGTGTTTTGTTATTTGTAACAATGCTCTCTGTGTTCTTGTCCATGTTAATATTCTCATGTTTATTGTTGTATTTCGATTACCACTTTTTAAGTCAAGTGTTCCCAAAGTGGTCTCTATTTACAAAATTAAAATGATAAGAGGTGGAGGGAACAGATCCTTAGTAATGAGGCTTTCTCCCCCCCCCCCCATAAGCCAAGAGCAGGGGATTTAGGGGTCTTCAAGACTTGATTCAGATGCCTTTCACTGGCTTAGCCACATACTTTCTCTTAGAAGCATAAGCTTGGCTGCTTGGGCTTTAACTGACAAATGAGGCAAAGATGAATTAACTCTGCCATGTTTGACTTTCTTGGGATGGCGCTTTAGCTGCAGTAGCACAAGAAGGCAGGAAAGGGGACAGTCCAGTTCCCTGCATTTCTGAGAATTTGACTATTCCTTAGAACTACTCTCTACTCAGCTAACTATTTTTATACATTAGATGAGACTTGGTAACAGTTAAATAAAAGTAGGTACTGTTAGATATGCATGCCCTTCCCCAAGTAAATGTTTGAAGTCTGTTGACAACATTGCTATAGTTATTATGAAGTATAAAAAGTAACTTTAGTGACAACCAGGCAAATGATTGTAACTACTCTAGTAATAGACAGGGGTAGGGTTTTCTTGTAATTCAGTTTTGAATAAGAGAAGCAGGCCTTAAACTTTGATGTGAAAGCACAAGCCTTTCTTTGCTCTGCTGTGGCTAAAGCCAGTGTATAGAACTGAACTGCCTGGTTGTGTGTTCCAGTATTTGTGCATTTGAATTACATATGTAAAGGGTCTAGAAGGAATGGGGAAGTGGGATGGTATAGTATAGCTCGATTTCATCAGATCTCAGAAGCCAAGCAGTATCGGTACTTGGATGGGAGACCACCAAGGAAGACTTTGCAGAGGAAAGCAGTGGCAAGCCACCTCTGCTTTATCACTTGCCTTGAAAACCCTGTGGGGTTGCCATAAGTCTGCTGTGACTTGACAGCACTTTACACACAGAGAGAAGGAATGGCATCTTGTATTATAATCTAGATGATGGGTCTGATTCACACATGCATATTCAGTACGTGATGATAGTAGCATCAAATGATGCATTGCATGTGCGAATGGGATGGTCAAACATCCCAGACAGAACTGTCTATATATTACATTTTTTCTACCCTTCCTCCACAGAACTCAGACAGCCATACTTAGTTCTCCTCACAACAGCCTTGTGAAATAGGTTAGACTATCACAGAGTGACTGATATAAGGTCATTCAGCATATTTTGTGGGTGAGCAGGGATTTGAACCAGGGTCTCCCCACAGCCCTAGACTGACACCCTAACTACTCTGCCATACCGGCTCTGCAAAACTGTGATGACATCTCATCACTTCAAGCACAAAGCCAGTTCATATATGCAGCTGAAAATCAGAGGCAGCTACAGTGAGTCAAGGGGCTACAGCATGCCCCAGACTCAAAAACTGATGAATCAGTTCAGAGGAGCACATCCCTGGGGATGATAGAAGACAGACTGCTTGTGTGGACAGAATTTGCATTACCCAATCTAGCCTTCGGAAATATTCTGAGAAAGCAAGTAGTAGAAAAGGCTTGTGCCATTCTCCCTAATTTCAGTGGTAACTCTTCGTAATGTTTTCCTTTAAGGTATATTTTGACACAGCTCTGACTGCAACAGCTCAGACTAACCTTCCCTATCTTAAAAACAGCAGTCAGGTCCATTCTGATAGAACAGTAAATAAATGCAGGTACTGATATTCCATTGTTCGTTGTGTCTCAGATTCATTGATACTTTTTCTTTCAGGTTCTTCTTGGGGTTTTCCAACTAGGCTTCATATCCATATATCTTTCGGAACCCCTTCTAAGTGGCTTTGTGACTGGATCCTCCCTGACTATCCTTACTTCCCAAATGAGTCTCCTACTGGGTCTAAAAATTCCTCGCCATGATGGCGTGGGGTCTCTTATCCTAACATGGATTGAGATCTTCAGATACATCTGGCAGACTAACATCTGTGACCTGGTCACCAGCCTGATCTCTCTCATCCTCATTGTGCCAATAAAGGAAATCAACAGCTTGTATAAGGATAAGATGAAAGCCCCCTTTCCCATGGAACTTTTGGTGGTCATTGCAGGTACTCTGCTGTCGTATTTCTTTAATTTCGAAGAGCGATACAAATCTAAGATCTGTGGCAGCATCCCCACTGGTTTCAAGCAACCTGTCGTGCCTGATCTGAGCCTTTTGTCAAATATGGCACTTGATGCTCTACCCATTGCCATCATTGGTTTTGCAATGACTGTCTCACTGTCAGAAATATTTGGCAAGAAGCATGGCTACCCCGTGCGAGCCAACCAAGAGATGATTGCCATTGGCATGGGGAACCTGATCCCGTCTTTCTTCTACTGCTTTGCTAGCTGTGCAGCTTTATCAAAGACCTTGTTGAAAGAATCCACAGGATGCCATACTCAGATCTCGAGCCTGATATCTTCATTTGTGTTGCTTCTGGTGTTGCTGTGGATTGCCCCACTTTTCTACTCACTGCAGACCTGTATCTTGGGGGTGGTGACTATTGTTAACCTCAGGGGTGGCCTGAGGAAGTTTGCTGACACTCCCAAGATGTGGCAGATTAGCAAGATAGATACTGTGATCTGGTGGGTCACCATGCTGTCCTCATCGTTGATCTCCACAGAGCTGGGCCTTCTGATAGGGGTCTGTTTTTCTCTCCTCTGCATAATTTTCCGCACCCAGAGGCCCCGAGCCACCCTTTTAGGAAAAGTGAGCAACTCAGAAATCTATGAGGACCAGTTCAATTACAAGAGGATCAACAGTGTTGCCAATATCAAAATCTTCCGCTTTGATACCTCCCTTTACTATGCAAACAAGGACTACTTCAAAAGTTCACTCTTTGAGAAAACAGGAGTGAATCCTTCCTTGGTTGCTGCCATGCAGCAAAAGGCTGAAGCAAAACCAAAAGGGCAAAAAAATGAAAGCTGCTTTTCTTCGAAGTTTAACTGCCTAAAGGTCACCAAGAAAATAGCCAAAAAGGCATCAACAGATGTTCCTGTGCCATCCTTCGACATGCACACCTTAATTATTGACTGTGGTGCCATGCAGTTTTTAGATAGTGTTGGCCTGAGTGTACTGAAGGAGACTCGCCAAGACTATAAGAAAATTGGAATCCAGGTCCTGTTGGCCAATTGCAATCCATCTCTCCGTCACTTACTCCAGGCAGGTGGTTGGCTCACTGGGATGGAGGATACAGAGCTACTCTTTCATAGCATACATGCTGCTGTGCAGTTTGCAGAGAAACAATCCAAAGCTCAGAGGCAGAGTAAAATGGCTGAGGATTACTTCCTCAGCCCTGAGGCGCAGGATTGCTCCAAAGACTCAAGTTTGGATGAACACTTGTAGGCCTCGGCAGACCAGGCTGTGTAATCACTGGAAACCTGTTTAGTATTTATTGTAACTGGAGCAAGTAATCCCAGAAACATCAGTATGTCTAATTCTCAATACGGCCTCACCAATGGATATCCAGAGACTGGCGCCATGGACAGACAAAAAAATATCTTTCTACAAACCTGAGAAACATTCAGGTTTGCGGGGGGGGGGGGGAATCTGAATATTTTTTTTTAATTGGGGGGCTAACCTGTAGCTTTAAGAACTGAATCCCCTTAGTGGCCATTGCTACAACCACAACAGTACTGCAGCCTTTAAGCCTTGTTTTCTGCCAGTAAAGGGCTTGGGGGAGGGCCAGGGCCATTTTTAGGGCTATCTGGCCTTTGAGGGAGGACTCTTCAGGGCCAATCTGTTAGCCAAATTTCTTTTGATAATTAATAAAGATGGGGAATTATGATTATTAATGTGCAATTGGCATCTAAGGGAGCAAAGCCTATGTATATAGAAGTCCCGCCTTTTCCGGTAACCTAGAAATAAACGCAGAAGCCAAGTGTCAAATAAATGGTTTCTTTACTGGAAAATATATTTCAAGCATACAAATAAATTCACAATCACACACACAGTTATTCAGGCCTAGGAAATACAGATAGAATGGGATAGCAACGTTCGCATTAGTAGGAGAATTGTTGTGGAGCGATACGTACCTGTCCTTGGCAAGATGAAGCGATCCACAGAAAAATGAGGGAGACTATAAGGAAAAAAATGGGGTCGTATTCTGAGCCAGCAGAACACATGGAAAGACTCTAGCAGCACTAAAACCAAGAGTCATGGAGATAGGGTGGGTCTGGAGGTAGAGGAGAGCGAGAGCATGGTGGATCATGGTCTTTTATACACTATTGGGACTTGGGGGTGGGCTTCGCTGACCACTTCCCTTGTCACGTCCCCTTGGTCAGTCCCAGGAAGTTTCCTAATCAAAAGCTAGTTTCAGGAGGAAGGGGGCTTAATGGTTGGACAATATTGGATTCTATTTATTCTTAACAGTGACACCTTTGAGAACAATGACTGAGGTGGCCAGAGTCATTGTCATCGATGGTCCGTTGATGGCTCCAATTGATGGATTTAGCTGGTACATGTCAGCCCTCTAATCCTCTCATGGCTGTGGATCCTTTGTCATGCTGGATCGCCTACGTGTAATGTTAGGCGAAGGTGGGGGGAAGGTGCCTGCATGTCAGAAAAGATGCTGGCTCATGGATCTCTGGTCTTATGGCTTGGCATGGTGTCTGTTTAACAGCAAATGGTTACTGGCTTTCCTGTGCTTCACGTGGCTAGGGCGCTTGGTTCTCTTCCTGCTGTGCTGTTGGTAAGAGGTGGCAAGTAACCCCAGGAACCATTGGCCCATCATCTCAGGAGAAGATGTTCCTCTGCTGGGCGCATGTCTGCAGCTGGCATCAGCTTAGGGTCACCACACAGTCCATTCCCTTTTGCACATTTACTGCACAGTCCAGTTATTACTGAGTTCATAAGTCCAAAAGGAGTGCCTTGCAGGGCAACAAGGCCAGCCAGCAACTGTTTGGCAACTTGTTACCACACAATTTACCCAACTTTCCCTGGCCAAGCAACTTGCTACTCTTCAATAGCAGTCACTCCAGTAAGGGTGTAGGGGTTAGAGTTTTGGATCAGGTTCTGGGAGACCCAAGTTCTAATCCTCACTTTGCCTGGAAGCTCACTGGGTAACCCTGGGCCAGTCACAGACTCTCAACCTAATCCATCTCACACAGTCGTTGTGAGGATAAAATGGAGGAGAGGAGAATGACGTAAGCTGCTTTGGGTTCTCATTGTGGAGAAATATGGGGCATAAATTGTTGGCAGAGTAATTAACAGGATGAAGAAGAAACAAAATGGTGCAGAGGGATAAGATTCTTTAATGATTGTACAACCCCTACACGTTTTGCATACAGCTTTGTTGGGGGGAATCTACTTTCAGATTCTTATTAGTTCTGTTCCCATACATACATTTAAACAGCATGGATGTACAATTCTTAAAGAAGCTGTATGCAAAATGTGTAGGGGCTGTACAACTATTAAAGATTCTTATCCCTCTGCACCATTTTGTTTCTTCTTAATTGTTTTGCCTTGGTGCACCCCCCCTTTCTTCTTCAGAGAGTAATTAACACAACAACAGTGTACAATCTGATTAAAGAGTAGATAAAGGTTTATTTAGGAACTAACATACTTGATAGTAAAGAGAAAGAGATAGATTCCTAACTACATCTCTAGCTGAGAGAGAGTAAGAGACTGTAATGTATCCGCCATTACCACGTGCGCGACCGTTGGGCCATGCGGTCAAGCACGGGCCAAAGCTTCGTTCCCACAGAACAATAGCAGAGCGGATCCTGGCCCGCACCAACCAGAGGGCTAGGTCCGCGGCCGAGAGCCAATGGGACTCTCGGCCACTGTAAATGACCTATAGGTGACTAAGGGGTGTGTTTTGGTGGCGGGTTTCTGTGTATATATACCGGCCTGCGTGCCGGGGTTCTTCGTCTTGTTCCTGATCTAATAAAGTACTCTTTGCTGAATCACTCAACGTTTCCGAGTACTTTTCACTGGCGACGAAGGTGGGATACTGCCCTTCGTGAACAGACCCGGAGGAGACCAAGCAGCACCAAGCATTGATCACCACAGCAGCCCCGCCGCTCGCCGGAGATCTCCGCTCATCGTCTGCACCTCGCTCCGTCAACCGCCGGCCGCATCGCACTGCGCCACGCTGCCTCAACTCTGTGCTTCGCTTCAACCCGAGATCCGAGCCGGAGATCTCCGCTCATCGTCTGCACCTCACTCCGTCAACCGCCGGCCGCATCGCACTGCGCCACGCTGCCTCAACTCTGTGCTTCGCTTCAACCCGAGATCCGTGCCTCGCCACCCCACTCTTTGCTGCCCAGCTCCTCGCTTCGCAACACCGAGCACCGTGCCTCACCGCTCCGCCTCCGCCAGCTCCACTCGCTCCGCCTCATGTCGGAAACCAACACCAACGCCAGCCCTGCGTCCACCTCTTCTACTTCCTCTGCTTCGGGAATGGCCACTGCTGCTCCTGTTGGAACCTCCCACGAGGGCATCGCCCCCTTCAACTTGGCTCAACCAGAACGCTGGACCACG
>NW_015162070.1:27128-27268 GCF_001447785.1 Gekko japonicus
GGGGCCCTTCCAGGGAAAAATCTTTTTCATTCTAGTGGACGCTTACAGCAAGTGGCTAGAAGTGGTCCCAGTGCCATCCACCTCCTCAAAGGCGGCCATCCGAGCAATGCGCCCCATTTTTAGCTCACACGGCCTTCCGG
>NW_015162070.1:27644-33203 GCF_001447785.1 Gekko japonicus
AGTCTATGCGAAGAACTACGCGCAGGGGCCACCCTGGATTCCCGCGCGAGTGGTACGGGTGCGAGGACCTCGATCCTACGAGGTCTCCTGTGAGGATGGCCAACTACTCCACCGCCACATTGACCAGCTGCGGCGCCGGGTCCTCCCAGACGATCCCGTGGACCTGGAGCCCACCGAGCCAGATGAAGCGTCAGTCCCCGAGCCAGCACGTCAGATCCCAGCCTCCGTTCCCGTCCAGGTCACCTCGGAGCCCCCGGAGCTGCCACCACCAACGCCACCACCTGCCTCTCTGCCACGGGCTCCCAAGGCAAGCCCGACCGGCGCCCCGGAGCCGCGCCACTCCACGAGGGCTCGGAAGCCCCCGACGTACCTACAGGACTTTGTGTGTGGGTAGTCTGGACTATGGGGGGAGGGGTGTAATGTATCCGCCATTACCACGTGCGCGACCATTGGGCCATGCGGTCAAGCACGGGCCAAAGCTTCGTTCCCACAGAACAATAGCGGAGCGGATCCTGGCCCGCACCAACCAGAGGGCTAGGTCCGCGGCCGAGAGCCAATGGGACGCTCGGCCACTGTAAATGACCTATAGGTGACTAAGGGGTTTGTTTTGGTGGCGGGTTTCTGTGTATATATACCGGTCTGCGTGCCGGGGTTCTTCGTCTTGTTCCTGATCTAATAAAGTACTCTTTGCTGAATCACTCAACGTTTCCGAGTACTTTTCAGAGACTAAGTCTGGAACTGCCAAGAAGAAGGACGAAATTGCCCTAGGAGTGGCAATCTGGGGACAGACAAGGAATAACACTTAAAAGGAGAGAAGGTGCTGACCTCACCATCCTATCTAATTGTCTTCTTGCTGCTCCCTTCAAGGTCTTCTTCTCTCCTTTGTACTCCAGATATTGCCTTTTCCAACATAGGTGAAGTAAATTAATTATAAATATAGCTGAAAATGTGTGGGGCAGATAAAATGTAGGTTGGTAAGTGAGTGGGAAGTAGAGAAGGAAAGAGGGAAAGCTGAGGATATGCCAGGAGGAAAATAATGTGTAGAGGGGAACACAGAGCAAAGTAAGGTGCCCCCCACGAGCTCATGCAGGTTCCCCACCACACAACTGGGCCAGTCTCAGCTGGCACCATGCAGTTGGGCCCGGCCCAGCCCAGCAGCTGGGCTGGCACTACACAACAAGGCCAGACTTTTCCCAGGTATAGGCTGTCAGGTGGAGGGAGACAGAGAAAGCTGAAGACAGGGGCAGGGTAGATTAAGATAGGTTGGTGGGTGGGAAGGAGAAGGAAGCAGGAAAGGGGTTTTTCAGGAAATATAAATGCTGTAGAGGCTATCAGGAAAAGGATAGGGGAAATAGTGGAGGGGGGGGGATGAGATACTCCCTGTGGTTGTTCCATCAAAATTCCAGTTTCAAAAGCCATGAGGAATGCCTTTGCCTATGATAAAGCTACTTTAAAAAGGCTATAACATTGTTATATAATAATTCTTATGGCATGATGAGAAAGAGGTAGGAAAAGTTCTGATTTCCTTGAGTCATGCCATGGGTGTAGGAAAAGGGCCAAGGGCAAAAGGTTAAAGTTGAAGCGTAATTATTTTTCATTGTATTTGCATGCTGTGAGGAGGCTGGAACAGCATTTTATCCCAACAGCAGCCCTGTGAGGTAGGTTAGATTGAGAAATAGCAACTTGCCCAAAGACACTAAGTGAGGTTGGTCTACATATGCATCAAAATGAAGTGTGTGTGTGTGGGGGGGGTGAGGTAATAGGATTATGGGAGATCCATGACTACATAAAGTGCTTCCTACCATCTCAGCATCTGCTACTTCTTTCCACTGGATGCAAAGATCAGGCTTGAGTTTCCTATCAGAGCAGGGATGCAGGACAAGGTTTTCTGATGGAAGACCGGCATTCTAGTCACTGTGCTCCACTGAGTGCCATATTAGATAGGATGCTCAGAGATCTGTGATTGGTAAATAGCAGCCACAGGAGGTGGTGGAGTTACAGGGAATAGGTTAACTCACATTTTGAAAAGAATAATATTTGTATTCTCATTCAGAACTATATTCTGTGATATAGTTTTGTGGATATGTTGGATCCATAAAGTAAAACAAATGGAAAAAGTTTTCAGTATTGGGGGCTGTGGAATGGCTAATTGGTAGAACACCCGCCTTGCATGTAGAAGGTCCCAGGCTCAAACTATGGTGTCTCTAGCCAAAGGGTCCCAGGCACCAGCTATCCCTGGCCCAAGACTCCGGAGAGCTACTACCAGCCAGAACACCAAACCGAACAGACCAGTGGTCTGACCTAGTACAAGTCTGCTATATATTCTCAAATAGTTATCCATAATATATGTTTCTGCTTTAGATCTAAAACTGTTGTAGGTTACATTACACTCCTTTCAGCATTTCATATTTTGTTGTGACCCATGACAATTTCTCACTGTTTGGTTTAATTACAAAAAAAAATAAATAAATCAGAATTATATGATATAATCAGTGCCCTCTAAGCCGAATTAGTGTGAGCTAGCTCACAGTTTTTTAGCCTCCAGGTCATACATTTTTGTCTTAGCTCAGAAAAGATGGCTCCAGAGCAAACTAATTTATGCAGCAGCCAAATCGCTCGCTCACAGCTTTAATGTCGGTAGCTCACAAAGTAGGATTTTTGCTCACTCCACCGCTTAGAGGGAGCATTGGATATAATATTCTACCCTCTGCAAGGTACAGATTGCATAGAGCTTTTGTATATTTTTCCTCAGTGAGGACTGTACTACCCACTAGGGTTGCCAACTCTGGGTTGGGAAATTCCAGGAAATTGGGGGGGGGGGGAGCTTGGGGGAAGGCAGGCTTTGGGAAGGGAAGGGGCCTCAGTGGGGTACAGTGCCATAGAGTCCACCCTCCGAAGCTGCCATTTTCTCATAAGGAACTGACCTCTGTAGTCTGTATATCAGTTGTGGTTCCAGGAGATCCCCAGGGGCTACCTGAAAGTTGGCAATCCGGCTACCCACGCTGATCCAGCTGGTCCCCCAGTCTGCCATGCAGATCATATGGACTACCCAGGGGGATGAGGCAGGAAGTGTCTGGACGCCAGCTGGTTTGCAGCAATCTGGTGTGAAGAATGAGAGCAGCAGGGCCCTGGGGGAAAGAAAAGGAGCTGCGCAGACATGCCATAGCAAGCACTAGCAGAGTAACATTTGTGTGTGGGGGGAAAGGGGATTATCGTGTCAGGAATACTGATCAGCCATCAATCAAGAATGCATACTGAATCTTAGAACTGTAATATCAGGACTCTTTACTAATACTGTGTATATAATTATTAATTATAGTTTTAATATATTATGTAATTATTTGAAATATAATACCATGTATTTATTGAAATGATTATTCTGCTATTTCTAAAGAATTTTAATTTATTCATTGTTTCCTTGGAAATAATTTGGTTCTTATTCAAAAATGAAATGAAGAACAACAAGAAAAAAATAATCATGAAAGCTTGTCTTTATGTGTTCACTTTCTGGCTCAGTGTGGTATGGGGGTGGGTAGGGAGACCCATGTAAGACTGCCTGAGTTTCTCAGAGGGACACAAGACAATTAAATCAAAATATCTTAATAAAGAAATAGCTAAAACAAATCCAGCCCATCAGTGAACATTACCTTCCATTGACCACTAGAGGGCAAGAGTACAACACAACAAGAACGAATGGAGACACTAGTAAGTGCAGTATTCGAATTGGCAGTGACATGAGGAATTCTTGTACAAGTCAGTGACAAGCGGGGTTTTGTTGTAATTTCCAATCACCAGACATGCTGAAGTGTAGTTATAAGTTCCACGCAACAGATGGACATGAAATAAAAGTGTGTTCCCATGGCACATTTCACTTCGTAAGGCTAAGGTGTTAGTCACTCAGTTGTCTGCTACAGGAGAAAGAAAAAAGGCCACGCAGCTAATAAGTTTAAGAATTCTCAAGTCTCCTATGCCCTTTATGTAGTTGGGTAGAAGGGGCAATTTTGCCAGGTGCACTTCATCATGCACAGCAGCTCTGAACACATGCATTAACAGGATTATCAGGGTCAAAATCTGGACATGCTGCATAGAGCTTCTAAAGTCATGAGGAAACAGGAGACAAGGCAGCCAAAGCATCACACGCTTCTTCTTTCCTCCACCTGCTTTAGCATGTAGCTTTGCTGCACAGGGGAGAAAGGTAGCCAAAGCTATTGGAGGAGGAGCAATTTGGGAGGCACTGAGGTTGCATTGTTCCCTGCTTTTGACCCTTTCATCTTCAGGAGGCAAGCTGGCAGCTCCTAGTACAGAAGGGCAAACATAATGGGTGAAATCAGCTGTCTGTCTAGGAAGTTTCCACTAATGGACATCAGCATCGATATGTGGCAAAAGTCTACTTCCCATTTACCAGGATGACACAGATGGCTTAAACAGTTTGCCCCTCCTCCTCTTGTTGTCAGGTTCCACAGCCAACAACTGAGTACACGCTTAATGGAAAGGTTATACTTTATTGAAGAGCTATAGATGCATTAACAAAGACACTGTTAAGAATGGTGTCGCCCCTACAAGCATAATGGGATATAGGGTATTCTTATGCACTTCTCCTTCCTTAGGCCAATTATCCACATTCCCGCGCACGAGAGAAGGAGCCCCAGGCTGTTAGAGCCGAAGCTGAGAACCGAAAGCACTCCCACGGTTTCCTAGAATCCCAGACACTACACACCACCTGCAAGGCCATAGATAAGCAAGCATTACAGAAGCTGAAAAGGAATGTGTTAGATCGCGCTAACAAAGACCCGTAGAGTGATTTCAGCAAGTGATTCAGCTTTATTCGAACAAGCACACAAACGCATTAAGGAATCAGAACAGTAAAACATTGGAGCTGGGCTCCTTTTAAACATACCGGGCTAATATAGCCACTCCTACTATTTACATAACAACCAATCAGATTGCATAGATAAAGGCGAATCAGTGTCCTTCCCGCTCAGGGAACAGCTCTCCCATGATTGGTCGCTGTTTTGAAGCGACCAATAGTTTGTCAGTATCGTCGGAGCCCTAGCTGGCTCGAAGCTTAACATGGGAAGTGTATTAAGCGATTCATGTTATGCTGTCAGTACATAACAATTCCTCCCCCCTAAGTTAAGACAAAACATTCGCAGCTTGATATACATTCACAGTTATATATACAGGCAGCCTCAACCAGATTGCTGCACTCATAGTCAGCTAAATATGCTGGAGGTTTGTGCGTACGCTGCGACCTTCTCAGCGCGATAGGCTCGTTTGGCGGGGCTTCTAACTGAGGTTCCACAGACCCTGAATCAGGCGCTTGTACGACCGGGTCTGTTGTTTCAGTCTCCGAGAATTGCCCCGGAGTGCCAGCCAACTCCTCGTTTCCCTCCATTTGGGAAGGTTGAGAAACTAATTCTGAGGACCCCTCCGAAGAGTCAGCGCTGTCCTTGACCCAACGCTTTCTTAATTGGTCCACGTGGCGCCGCCACCTTCTGCCATCCTCCAACAGCACTGTATACATCCTAGAGCCTATACAACCACATATTTTTCCGGGGA
>NW_015162070.1:35583-50153 GCF_001447785.1 Gekko japonicus
CCACTGCCAGGTCTGCCTTTTTCTATCTGAGGCAGATCAGGCAGTTGGCCCCATATCTCACCCCCAGGACCTGGATACAGTGGCAATGTTCACTTCCAGACTAGATTATTATAACTTTTTCTGCGTGGGGCTGCCCTTGACTCTGCTCCAGAAGTTGCAGCTAGTGCAGAACGCAGCAGAACAGGTGTTGACGGTGATGCTTGTGTGGGCTCACATCCACCCTGTACTGCGTGAACTGCACTGGCTGCCTATTGAATACTAGATCCGTTTCAAGGTGCTGCTGCTCACCTTTAAAGCCCTATACAGCCAGGGGCCAGCATACCTTTGAGACTGCCTCTCCCCATATGAGCCCTGTAGAGCACTGAGATCTACAAATCAACACCTTTTGATAACCCTGGCCAAGGAACATCCAGCTTGCCTTCACCCCATCTGGTGGAATGAGCTCCCTTATGAGATCAGGGCCCTGCTGGTTTTACTACAATTTCACACTTCCTGTAAGATGTAGCTCTTCCGCTGGGCTTTTAGTTGAGGCAGCAGACATCCCCCCCATTCTGGTTGGCCTCCCCATCAGTGGCCTGGATTTGAACAGCCACCTGGGAACCCACACTCCCGTTCCGTTTTAACTGCTGAGACATTGATCATATTTTGCATGGCATTTTATGATTTTGTACTGTTTTATCTGTTGTTTTAAAGTGGTTTTAATTGTACTGTAAATTGTGCAAATATTGATGGAACCCACCCTGAGCCTGCTTGCGGGGAGGGTGGAATACAAGTCCAAAAAATAAAATAAAATAAAATCACTAGCACCATTGAGGCTGGGGACAGACAGGGAGATGGCACACAGAGACTACCTGACCAAGGCTGGGGATAAGGGATATGGCCTCACAGGGAGCTAACAAAGACCCATAGAGTGATTTCAGCTAGTGATTCAGCTTTATTCGAACAAGCACATAAACGCATTCAGGAATCAGAACAACTTAACATTGGAGCTGGGCTCCTTTTAAACATACCGGGCTAATATAGCCACTCCTACTATTTACATAACAACCAATCAGATTGCATAGATAAAGGCGAATCAGTGTCCTTCCTGCTCAGGGAACAGCTCTCCCGTGATTGGTCGCTGTTTTGAAGCGACCAATAGTTTGTCAGTATCGTCGGAGCCCTAGCTGGCTCGAAGCTTAACATGGGAAGTGTATTAAGCGATTCATGTTATGCTGTCAGTACATAACAGAATGCAGCAGTCCCGGCAAGCTAGCACCCCACCCCCCACCCTTATGGCAGCATATCTGACACTTGTGGGATTTTACTTGTCTCTGGGCTCTAGGACGCATCACTATTTATACATCTTTTCTCTATGCCAGAGCCCTACAGCCCAATCCTGTGCAGAGTTAAGTATACCCAATCACTTTGAACTCACAGCCAACTCTGCATTGGATCAGGCAACCATCTTATGTACAGTCATTGTGTATGTAGGCCTGGTCTTGAGAAGCAGGAGAATGAGGTGTTAGAAGTGGTAATGGGCCATGCCACTTCAGATTTCAGGTGGAGAGAGTCTTTAATACACCCCAGGTAAAAACTTATTACAATTTCCTAAAAAGTATATGAGAGAATATTTGCATGTGTGCTAGTTTTCGTCTTGCAAAGAATCATTAATGCAGAAGAACTCTGAACAATGTAGTCCCCTCACCTGCAGTCTGAAATGATACAGCCCATTCCACCACTTTAGTACTCTGTCATCTCATACTGCTGTAGGTGCAGACTAGCCCTTGGTTCTACATAAACATGCCAAGGATTGTACAGTATAGCTGTATATATCAAGACAAGGACCTCTATCATTATAATGTTCTTTATTATTGGTGAAGTATCAAAAGTGATAATTAATATCATTAATTCCAAGCTACCAATTAGCACCAGTGAAAATGGATATTCATTACACAGAGACCAAATGCACACTGATGTACAAACAGAACCCTAGGATTACTTCATTAACAATAATTTTCTCAGTTAATCTACTCAATGGACATCTGCAGAGTGCTATCTATGTCAGGCCTGTGCATTATGTCCCACTGGGGGCTTATTAATCCCCTAAACAGGCAACAAAGCGGGGTGCTTATCAATTCTGGCAGGATGCAATTAATGATATGTGATCACTCTTCTGCTCTCGATTCCAAATTGCAAGCAGGACTCCCATAGAACTGGGGGGGGGTCACTTTTTATAGAGCACTCAGAATCATCCTAAAGCACATTGCAAATGTTTTACACATACAGGGTCTCACACTGCATTCCCATGTCTGTCTTCCATTCCTCTCATCCAGCCATCATCTGCCAAATACTAGGGAAGAAATTAATTTAAAAGGATTCCACATGGGGTCAGGAAAGTGCACCCCCTCCAGAGCCGCAGCAGCAGCAAGTGGTGCAGGAACTGGTAGGAACAGTGTCCACAGAATCTGTTCCCATGCTTTTCACTGCTGTGCAAGGAGGAGTGCAAGGCAGAACCCTACACCTCATAGGAGACCTCTGTAGCAGCAAGCACCATGGCTACCTCTCCATCACTGCCCACTGGTGGCAACCAGAGGACCTCTCTGTCTGGACTGTTCTGAGGCATTGTTCTGCCACTGGGCTTCAAAGTGGTCCTCCTACATGCACAGAGGATGGATGCAGACCACAAGGCACAAAACATTGCCGCCATGTGATACAGAGTAGCCTGAGGGAGTGGGTGGGCGGTGGCAACATTGACCATGGCTACATGGTCACGTACACTGGCACCAACATGCTGACAGTGGTGAAGGTTGCGTGCCTCAAGGGCATTATCTGCCTGGCACAGATGCTTCACCTGCTCAGGTGCTCAGGAGCACTGTCAAGGCCACCTGGGATGCTGCCACCCTTGAGATGTGGGACTTGCTGCAGACCTGCTGGTGCCTGGCTGACTATTTTTCATGCCGCATCAAGTCTGCCTGTCTGCTGTATGAGAGGAAGGGGTAGGGGAAAGAGCCTGAACACCATCTCATCCTGGACTTACCCACCCACTGGAACTCTACCCACACCATGATTGTGTGTTTGGTGGAGCAGAAGAGCGCGGTGAAGGGTGTCAACTCCTCCATGACCATCCTGCTTGGGGAAAAGGAGCTCAGCAACAGCTCCAATGACTGGCTGACCCTCTCTCAAGTGGTGTGTGGCCTCAAGACCTTCCAGGACACCACTGACATGCTCTGTGCCCATACGTCCAGCCTGGGCCAAGTCATCCCCTTAATTTGAGGGATGGACCAAGTGCTGGCCTCTGCACTGCAGCTGGGCTCTGAGGGTATGGCTGTTCTCCAATGGGTCACGGCCTTGGCAGAGAGGTTGCACCAGATTGCATCCTCTCTGCAAGGAAGGGGAGTACAGGCTAGCCTGTACGTGTGACCTCCAGATAAAAGGAAGCATTGCTCTCTAGAATGCAGAGCTCATGCAATGGAGGCATGAGCTCTGCAAAAAAGTGCAGAGGCTACAGGCCAGTGGACATGGCCAGAAAAAACAGTGGGTGGAAGAGATGTGTGTGTGTGGGGGGGGATCCACAGCCTGGCACTTCTGCCTCAAAGAGCCCAACCAGGGAGAAGCCTTGCTACTGTTCATCAGTGGTGAACTGAGAGGTCAGCAGCGGTGAAGCTGCCAGGTGTGCGATGGTGAAGGATTAGGCAGAGGTGATGGTAAGGGAGTATCTTGTCAAGTCCCCTGAGCCCACCTCCACTACTGGTCACACAAGGCTGCCACCTGGCCCAACCTCTCTTGTGTGGCCATGCCATGATCTGGGCTGTGCAAGTAAAGGCCTAGCAGGCCCAGGGAGCCTGAGTAGCAGTGGGAGGAGGCCAGGCCTACAACTCCAAGAAGCCCCTGAGAGGTTTTGGCGCCAATTTTAGCCGATCACAGAGAAAGGGGACTCATAATAAAAGAGCTGGTACAGAAGAAGAACTGTTCTTTCTTCCAAGAGAGCAGGGCCAGAGAGAGGGCTGCTGCTGGGAGAAACCCTCACCCTGAGAGGAAGGGTGAGTAGACTCAGGCCCAACAGAGACAGTGAGCTAGGGACTATGATTCTAGTTGCGTTAGGACACTTGGTTTCTTTTCTCTTCACCCACTTATTGCTATTGATCTTGCACCTTGTTTGTACCCATATTTTACTGACCTCCTGTAAAAATAAACCTTTTATTTGTTGTTTACTCTGCCTGGTCCTCACGCCGTTTATTCGGCCAAATAAGGGAGTTCTGAAGGTCTTGGGAGGGTGCTCTGGGCCTTCTCAAGGGATACTAAAACCAGAGTGGTGGCAGCATCAGGTGACACCCCACCAGAGCCGTGACAGGCCATGAGTTTCCTGTCTTGCCCTCCCACCAGTGTCCAGAACAAGCAGGTGTTCTCCCACCTGGGAGACCTTCTCAATCCCCACTGCTCCCATCTGGACCCAGCCAGGGTGGATGAGCTGGCCTTCCTCAGGGTCATCCTCCCCCTGCTAGGCTACTCCTCTGTGGACCTCACAGAGTAAGATCCAGGTCTCCTATTGTCCCCCTGCATGTCACACATTCTTTCTCCTCTCTGGGTGATCCAGCCTGTGTCCTGCAGGTGGTGCTCTCGGCGCTTAGGTGGGAGGATGGCTGCCTCTTTCATGTGGGAGTGGGCTCCCTCACCCAACACCTACCTCATGAAATGACATCTACCTCATAACACAACACCTGCCTCACAATCACTTTAAATGGAAAACTCTGGTTTTTCTCTGGGCTGATGGGGCTGGGGTGCATGCCAAGGTGTTATCGGTTTACTTTAGGGAGTCCCTGTTGATTGTCTGCCTTTCTGTCATGGCTGGCATCATTAATCATGTTGTGGAAAACTCTGATTTCCACTGGTCTGGTGGGGCTGGGGTGCCCACCAACCTGTTGTGGGGTAACTTATGGGAGCCCCTGTGATATGTTTTGTCATGTCTGCCATTCTGTCCTTCAGAACCTGCCTTTGTAGACTTGAGGGGGCTGTGAGCATACAGGGGTGGCTTGCCTTGCTTCCAGTCACTGGCTGGGGGGGGGGGGGGGGTGTCTCCCAGATGAAGTTTCCCTGTAGATTTGGTGTCACTGACTTGTTCCTGAACCATTCCATAGACTCCTGTAACTGCAGATATCTTTTCCAGAGAGAGCACTGGGGAGACCTGGGTGTGTGTGTCTGTAACCCCAGAAATGTAATCTGCCCCAACTTGGAGAGATTGTAGAGGAACAGGTGGCAGGGTGAGGTTCCCTGTGCATTTGGTGTGTGTAGATTGCAGGGGGTCTATTCTATACACTTTTGAACCTGTGGCTGACATTTTCCCCAAAGCATTTCCTGGCTTGACCTTAGTCCTGTTGGGTTTGCAGTGCCACAGTGGCACTGGTTCTGCTAGGCTTGCAAAAATGCCCCCTACCTTCCGTTTCTGCTGCAGAGATTCTCAGAGACTTTGATACTATTCTGTGGGGTTTCGATTGCCCTTGCTTTTTTTGCTATTTCTTCTGCTCCATTGGACAGAATGAAGGATGGTGGCACCTGCTTTGGGGGTATGACGGCCCCCTTGTTACTCTCCCCACTCTGAGGTGGATTTTTCCTGCCAAATTTCTTAGTTCCTTCCAGGTACTGGGCTGGCCCCCATAGTAGTGTGATAATATTTGTGGCTTTATAAACCTGAATGTCCCACACTTCGACAGAATCTGATTTGGCTTTTTGCCCAGCCCAGGAACTTGTCAGGAGAAAACAGGAGCCCCCCCCCCCCCCGATCCCTTGAAATGGCACTGGAGACTGTGTAACAGTGAACAATAATAAAGATTTTATTCAATATGCAGGGATGGTATGGGGTAGTCAGGAATTGGAAAGGCTGAGGTAAACAGTGGTAAAAGAGTATATGTTTCTGCATATAG
The DNA here is from genome assembly GCF_001447785.1 of Gekko japonicus. Taxonomy (NCBI): domain Eukaryota; kingdom Metazoa; phylum Chordata; class Lepidosauria; order Squamata; family Gekkonidae; genus Gekko; species Gekko japonicus. The sequence continues at coordinate 41,484 of NW_015162070.1, forward strand.
TTTCCTAATAACTGTTGAGGTTTTCTGGAAAGGTCACTCTGTTAGTGCATCAAATTATTTCCCCTTTTCTGAAATCGCAGTGTGTCTTCTTTTCCCTGAGTATCACTGTTTCCTTTCATAACAGACTGCCTCAGTGCCAATTCCCTGTATAACTAGGAAGGATTTATATTTCTTTCTTGAAAATATAATCCAATTCCTTTTGGCCTGATTGGGAGCTTCAGCCTGCTACCCAGTCACTCTTTGCCAAAATCTCAAACCAGTTCTTGGCGTCTGTGTGAAAATGTACTTCAGCGTAAGCTGACACTAGACTCTGAGTTGTTAAATGGAATTCTTTCTCAGGTTATGTTGAACACAGCAAAGACAAGGAGTCTCTCCATTTATTCTCCATTTATTCAAAAAGGTGAACCTGTCTGACAGACTTTTAATCAGACTTTTCAGACATCCACTCTTTTAGCTGAGCTTTTACTTGACTGAACAGTAACTGCCACTGAACACACGATGAACTAACTCTCCCATCATCACACAACTCATATATTTTCTTGAGCTGGCACTGGCCAATCAGAGAAAAGAAGCAGCCTGTCACTCAAGCTCAACATTCTAGAGCAGAGTTATTCACCTCCCTTCTCTGATTTTGCTGAATTAGGAAAACAGCATTTTAAATGTATATCATAGGGGGGCATAACTCAGACCCCTTAAATCCAATCCTCACCAAATTTGGAAAGCAGGTAGAGGAGAGTCAGCCGGAGATCTGTGAGTTTGGTGATGGTAGCATGCCAGGAGTGGTGGTGTTCTACCACATCACCAACTGAAACATTTTGTCTACTGAGATGGACCATGATTCATGAACTGTGCATGCTGCAAGCCACAAATTAACTACATGTTCCCAGTTCGTGCCTATCCCTAACTGTAAGGCTACAGTGCAGCTTGCAAGAAAATCGGGGGAAAGTCATATAAAGAGCTACAGGGATCAGAATTATACACAGTGGCAAACTGCCCTGCTCCATTTTGAAAGGGGAACTAGCCCCCCCCCCAGCTAAAGGTGGAGCAACCAGATACACCTGCCTGTGATCCTGGCACATACATAATCCCAGGTACACAGTAAACCATGGGCATGGGTAAGCCCCAATGCTGAATGCTGCCAAATGCACAAGCGCAAAATCACTAGATGTTTTAATTGACAAGAGGGATTGGGGACTCCGCAAATTTCAAAGTACCTAATCATTTGCAAAGCCTGCAGCATCACTGGATGTAATACAGATGCCATTGGAGAGCTGGGAACCATAAAGTTGACAGGCTCCATCTAAATTTCTTAGACATGAGTATTCAGGAGGATTTCTTCAAGTGCCACTTTTAAAAGTTGGCATGTGAACATCAAGCACAAATGGACATTTTGTTTCCCAGAGACAGGTGCTATTTTACCCAGATTCTGAAGGCCAGTTTTCACCAGGGGAAGTGTTGATGACTACAGTTCCTCACTTGATGTTGCATGCAACTGTCCCTATTTACTGGGGACAGTCCCTACTTCCTGGTACAGTCTCATGAGCAAGGGAATTGCAGGCTATTCCAGAGAGAAAGATGTGTGCAGGGGGTAGAGATTTTGAACATCCTGTAATTGACGACTGGGTGTTCTAAAGCAGTGAATTCGGGGTGAGAATAACTTGTGTTCATGTTGAATCCAAACAAACCTGTCCCTATATTCTTCCATAAATTATTGAAAACATTAGATTGAAATTGTAAAGCACTTTTTGCACTGAAGAGCACTATAGGGTAATGCTATCAAGTATGCATTCCTAATATTATAAACATAAGACTGGAAGCACATTTTGGTGCAGGCCAGTACAACACATGACCTAACAAAGCTAAATGCTGCTCATTGACTATTTATGATGACCCACCAGAGGCTAAATAAACATTCCATTACATTTAGGGGTGCCACTCTCCAGGTGATGGCTGGAGATCTCCCATTGTTACAACTGATCTCCAGGTAACAGAGATCAGTTCTCCTGGAGAAAATGGACACTATAAAAGGTGACTTTGTGACATTATGCTCCAATGAAGTCCCTCCCCTCCCCAAACCCTGCCATCCTCAGACTCCACCCTGCAAATCTCCATGTATTTCCCAACCTAGAGCTGGCAACCCTAGCTAAGTTGGATCTTGTCACTCCTGTCCATCATGTAAAGACTGCCTTCAACAAAGAAAAACATTTTCTTTAATCAGAGGAAGCCTATTTCCATTAGAAAAAACTATTCTCCACTAAGTATTTCTCCTTTGAGGGGAAACTTAGGGTCCAACAAAGCAGAAGGCTGTCATAGGAGCCAACTCTTGTGTTTTGCTAGCTGCTTGCCTGGCACTGAAAAGACAATGCATTAGCTTCAATATCCCGGTGCATTTGGCTCAGTCAGTCACGCATTTTTGTGAGCCTCCCATAGCAGAAGTCATTTTTCAATGAATTTATGAGGCTCTTTTCTTTAACCAACATAAAAACGAACATAAAAACAAAATATCAATCAAACCCTTCCAATGTGATTATCAGTCATTAAGCAAAAGAAGTGAACTAAGATCACCTGTAACCATTCAGAGCTATATTTTGTGACAGTGAGCACTGATACTTCCTACCAGCACCTTTTTTGAAACAGGGTGTGTCTCCCAAGTCCCTAGACTTACTGAGGCGGTGGCCAGGTGCCAGGGGCCCAGAAAAAGCCACTGCAGCCACCACAGAGATTGAGTGGCGGGAGCATCATCCTGAGCCTTGTGCACCAACCTACCCCACTCATTCAGAGAAAGATAGAAGAGGCGGTAGGTTGGGTGCAGGCAAGCACAGAGCCAACGGGGTGGGCATGGTTTGATTCAGGTGCACCAGAAGACTCCATGGTTGGGACAGGTGCCATGGATTGAGCTTCTGTGAATGACAGATATGGACCTGGGTGCCCAGGAAGTTGGGCAAGCAAGCCCTGAGCTGCTATGTCTGAGCCAAGTGAGAAGAAAGAGCCCAGCTGCCAGCACCAAGACCTGGGCAGATGGGAAGCTACCTGCTCTCTTCCCTCCTCCTTTATGGAGTGGGGGCAGGCCAGGTGATACAGCCTAGATGACTGGGCCCAGGCAAGCAAGGGTCTGCAACTGCCTTACAAGCCAGGTGGATGTGGAACCTGGCAGTGGTGGTTTAGGAACTTGCAGGTGAAGAGATCAGATGGGGGAGGCAGCAGGAAAAGAGCCCAACGATGGTGAAGTATCTGGAGGTCACCTGCTCTTCTACCCTCCTTGTGGGGGCATGGAAGGAAAAGGCCGAGCAGGTGAAGAGGCCAGGTGGAGGGCAGTTGGCCAGGCAACAAGGCGAGCTGCTGGGGCCTATGCAGGCAAGGAGCCACTGTTACTCCACAAACCAAGTGGGTGCGGGACTTCCAGTCTATGGCGACACGCAGGCAGACGCATCTCCCTGATGGCCCGGGGATGCAAACTGCACACCAGCGTGTAGGAGGGGGTGCGATGGGGTGCGACCCCCCGGAGCATTGGTAAAAGGCTCCTAGCCAGGGGGCTTTTGAGGGGCGACCTCTTCGATGGCAAGATGCTGGAGAATTGAGGCGCTCCTCCACCCTGAAGGTCCTGCCTCTGAGTGACCACATGGTATGAGTGCTGCTGACCGGGACAAGCATTGGAGATTGGGCGAAAAAAACCGATGCCAATGCCAACAACAAACTGTGAGTCGGGTTGAAGCGAGCATGAAAATTTAGAAAGAAAGCTGCCCCCCTTAAAGAGTGAAGGAAGCGACCGGGGGAGGGGCCCCTCCCAAACGCATAAACAAAAACACGGAATAAAGAGGGGGGAGCGGAAAAATAAGTGTTTGAAACTGTTTTAAGAGACTTACCAGAGCGCAGACAAGCGGTTGGGCGAATATCAGAGACTTTAGCAACTTGTTGATAAGTAAACAAATCCAAAAAGATGGCGGGGAAGAAGCCGTAGAAAGAAAAACTTTTGAAAGCGAAAGTGCGTAGTCTTCGAACAGAAGAGACCACTGAGCTTTCAAAAATGTTGGCTGATTCCTTGCGCCCTCTGCTGGATGAGATGACTAGCATTAAGCAACAACTGTCAACAATTGGTCAGAGTTTGACTTCACAGTAGATACAATTTACTCAATCTTTAAAAGCAACGGAGCAAATGGGGGAGAAGGTCAAGGAAATGGATGCCAACACTAAAAAAGTTAAGAAAAAGGTGCAGAAGCTGGAAATGAAGCAAGTCACGGAAGTGTCATAACTTTTGCAGCTGCAAATGGAGAAAGCCAATTGGGTCCTACAGTTTTAAGGGGTCCCAGAAATTAAAGGAGAGAATCTGAAGCAACGGCTGAGTGAAGCAATAGCCCCAATGACAGATTTGACGGCGGAATACCTCTACAGCGAGATGGATGTGGTCTAAAGGTCCTATTCCTTATATATCAAGAAAAATAATCTGCCTGGGGAAATAGTAGATTCTCAAAGAGACATGTGGGAGATTCTATTTTTAAAGCAACTAGGGGAACTCCCTTGAAAATTGGGGACACCAACATCAGGATTTTAAAAGACATTTAAAAGACAGAAGAGAAAGAATTATAAACTAATCTTTTTTCTACAAACAAATGGCATCAGTTACAGATAGTTAAGATTGACTCTGTTCTTAAGGCACATGACTTTCTGCGTAGTTCCCCTTCCCATATTTTCGGTTATAGTTTGTAGTTTGTAAAAAATCAATAAAAAAATCCCATTAGGGGGATCAAAAAAACAAACAAAAACCAAGTGGGTGCGGAGCTAGATGGAAGACCTGTTGCAGGGAGAGGCTGGTGTCAGGTTCCCAGTCAAATCACTCTCCACACACACTTTGGCAGTGAATACTTTATTTAGAGATATGAGATGCTGTGGGATCAAGCTGTTTGTTAGGACTAATTTGCAAAGGCAGGAAAGGACAAGATATAGGTAAAACCCCCAAATTCCATGCACTCCTACGTCAGCATTACTACAGTTACTCTGAAAGATAAACAGTCATTATCTAGCCAGGCACAGTCTTCTCCAATGACATTTCTTGTGTGAAAGATGTCTTGGGGCCCCTTAGGAAAATTACCAAGCAGTCCTCCCTAGCATACTACACACACTCGCCTCCCCCCCCCAAGGAATGCAGTGGCAAACAAGAGCAGCAATAAGGGTACAGAATACAAGCAGTGTAAATCAAACATGGACAATGCAACCAATTCAGCCAATCTGTTTCAGGTGTCAGAGGCTCGAGTTTTACAGTTGGGCAGGAGAAAGTGATGAGGGAAAAGCCTGGTAGAGGAGAAGGAGGAAGCAGCAGTCAGTCAATTGCTCCTCCTCCCTTGCAGGACAGGAGAAGGTGGGTAAGGCCAGCAGGTCTTGGACATCATTGCTGCCTCCACCTATCATTCCATGGACTTGGCCTCCAGTCAGGCTTAAAATTGATTCCAGCTGGAGGGATTAAGTTTATATTTAAAACATTACAATTAAAAGAAATATATCGACAAGCATTAGATTTTGGTCATAGTACTAAATTAATTAAAAAGCCATTGAACCATTACGATTATTACAAAGCCTTCAGTTTGATTTAGTGGGGTGCTCTGTGCTCTGGAATAAATTTGTAGACTTATCAGTAAAAAAAAGTGGTGTATCTTGCTTGATCCTTTTCATAGTAGCTTGAACTGCAGAAATTAATAGGTGAAATTTTTCATGCTGTCAAGGTAAGCATTGTCACCTATTTTCTGTAGACTGAAGAGCACAGGAACAGGGCCTGGGGAAAAAGCTGGCAACTCTTCTTTAAAATTCTTCAGATAAGAACACAAAGAAAATTTGGAATTGTATATGAAAAGGTAATTTAGTACATGTTACTCTTAAGTCCATATATATGAGTACAGAAACCAGCATATAAAAGCAGCAGTAAAAACCAGGACAAAGCCATCTAAAACTCCATCATCAGGAAACTGAAGCCTAATGCATGATAAATTAAACAAGTGACCAAGTCATCATCTTTCAGCACCGTAACTAGGCAAGAATGCAAATAATCCATGTCAGTTGTTGAATTGCTGCCACTGTTGAATTGCTGCCATCCTGTACCCTCCCCTCCAAAAGGAGATTTCAGATTCAGTAACCATGGGGGGGGGATCACCTGGGTTTGGAGAAGATCTCTATGCACAGTTTTACAATGGACTTCATTAGGGCAACTGGAATACCCTCTGCTCTTTATGAGGTATGCACTACTTTCTATACCCAATTGAAGACTTCTTTGTGCCTAGACGACATTAGACAAGCTAGGAAAAGATCAGGCAAACATGGGGTACAGCTCATCCCTCTAAGGATTCTGTGAACATATTCATGCTGCACTAACTAGAACTTCTTCAAACATGAATTATCAGGAGGGATATCCAAGTCAGATGGGCTTACCAAACAAATATGTTAATGCCTGATCCTACACAAAGAAATGCTAAGGTAATGCCTGATCCTAACCAGTGTTCCTTCTAAGCTGAGTTAGTGTGAGCTAGCTCACAGTTTTTTAGCCTCCAGTTCACAGATTTTTGTCTTAGCTCAGGAAGGACGGCTCCAGAGCAAACTAGTTTATGCAGTAGCCAAATCCCTCACTCACAACTTCAATGCCAGTAGTTCACAAAGTAGAATTTTTGCTCACAAGACTCCACAGCTTAGAGGGAGCATTGATCCTAACTACTTGAAATAAGGTCTGCTGGATGGAATTAAACTGCCTTTATTGTTCTTGGGTTTTTTCTGGGCATAAAGCCATTTATTTGTAAGTTATCCTACAAGGCTGAAAAGTATAACTTGATGAGAACAATGAAAAAAAAATCATATTTGCGGATTTATGCAAGAAATGAAAAGCAAACTCTCAGGCCTACCGTGTCAAAACATCCTTAACAGTTGTTTAGAGTTGAAATCTGCAACAATGGTCTTTCTGTTGTTGTTGTTCAGTCACACAGTCGAGTCCGACTCTTCGCGACCCCATGGACCAGATCACGCCAGGCCTTCCTGTCTTCCGCCATCCTCTGAAGTTTGCTCAATTTCATGTTCGTTGCATCTATGACACTGTCTAACCATCTCATCCTTTGCCGTCCCCGTCTTCTTTGACCTTCAGTCTTTCCCAGCATCAGGGTCTTCTCCAGTGAGTGCTCCCTTCTCATTTGGTGGCCAAAGTATTTGAGCTTCAGTTTCATTATCTGGCCTTCCAGGGAACAGTCAGGGTTGATTTCTTTTAGGATTGACTGATTTGATCTTCTTGCAGTCCAAGGGACTCTCAAGAGTCTCCTCCAGCACCATAGTTCAAAAGAATCTATTCTTCAGCACTCGGCCTTAATGCAGCTAAGTGTAACTTAATTTTTTCCCCACAGAGTAGTTAGGACCAACACATGCCCCAACAGCTCTCTTCACCTCCAAGAGACAAGCTGTGAGCCACATTCCAGTTGGCCTGAGTTCACTCTGACCTCACTCACTGGAGACAGATTCAGATGGGTAGCCGTGTTGGTCTAAAGCAACAGACCAGAGTTTGAGTCCAGTGGCACCTTTAAGACCAATGATTTTATTCAAGGTATAAGCTTTCGTGTGCAAGCACAGACTGCTTTCACACAAAAGCTTATATCTGGAATAAAATTTTGTTGGTCTTAAAGGTGCCATTGGACTCAAGCTTTGTTCTCCTGCTTCAGACCCACCTGAACACTATACCACACTGTATGTTATACCACACTGTATGTTAAAAAGTAGAGACATCACCCTGCCAACAAAAGTCCGCATGGTCAAAGCAATGGTATTCCCAGTAGTCATGTATGGCTGCGAGAGTTGGACTATAAGGAAGGCCGAGCGCAGAAGAATAGATTCTTTTGAACTATGGTGCTGGAGAAGACTCTTGAGAGTCCCTTGGACTGCAAAAAGATCAAATCAGTCAATCCTAAAAGAAATCAACCCTGACTGTTCCCTGGAAGGCCAGATAATGAAACTGAAGCTCAAATACTTTGGCCACCAAATGAGAAGGGAGCACTCACTAGAGAAGACCCTGATGCTGGGAAAGATTGAAGGTCAAAGAAGACGGAGATGGCAAAGGATGAGATGGTTAGACAATGTCATCGATGCAACGAACATTAAATTGAGCCAACTTCAGAGAGCTCAAATACTTTGGCCACCAAATGAGACGGGAGCACTCACTGGAGAAGACCCTGATGCTGGGAAAGATTGAAGGTCAAAGAAGACGGGGATGGCAAAGGATGAGATGGTTAGACAGTGTCATCAATGCAATGAACATGAAGTTGAGCAAACTTTAGAGGACAGCGGAAGACAAGAAGGCCTGGCGTGATCTGGTCCATGGGGTCGCGAAGAGTCGGACTCGACTGTGCGACTGAACAAAACAACAAAATGTTATTGGATCTAGTTGTCTCTTGTTCTTCCTATACTTCCTCACACAGCTATGAGTTGCCAAATTTTTATCCCACCCTTCTTTCAAGAAGCTCAGTGAGGCATGTGTGACTTTCTCACCTCCCATTTTATTTTTGCAAGAACACAGTGAGTTACTCGTCTATGAAAGAGAGTGACTGGCCCAAAGTCATCCAGTCAGTCCCATGGGGTTTTAACCCTAGGTCTCCCCATCTTAGACTGTCTTGGCTGTCAACAAGGGAACATCTGAAACAAGTGTGAAGCCCTTTT
>NW_015162070.1:54322-59666 GCF_001447785.1 Gekko japonicus
TGACACTGTCTAACCATCTCATCCTTTGCCGTCCCCGTCTTCTTTGACCTTCAATCTTTCCCAGCATCAGGGTCTTCTCCAGTGAGTGCTCCCTTCTCATTTGGTGGCCAAAGTATTTGAGCTTCAGTTTCATTATCTGGCCTTCCAGGGAACAGTCAGGGTTGATTTCTTTGAGGATTGACTGATTTGTTCTTCTTGCAGTCCAAGGGACTCTCAAGAGTCTTCTCCAGCACCATAGTTCAAAAGAATCTATTCTTCGGCGCTCGGCCTTCCTTATAGTCCAGCTCTCGCAGCCATACATGACTACTGGGAATACCATTGCTTTGACCATGCGGACTTTTGTTGGCAGGGTGATGTCTCTACTTTTTATCATGCTGTTTAGGTTCGCCATCGCTTTCCTCCCAAGGAGCAGGCGTCTTTTAATTTCATGGCTGCAGTCACAGTCTGCGGTGATCTGGGATCCCAGGAACGTGAAGTCTGTCACTACTTCCACGACTTCCCCTTCTATTTGCCAAGGAGTGATGGGGCCGGATGCCATGATCTTAGTTTTTTTGATGTTGAGCTTCAAGCCCACTTTTGCGCTCTCCTCTTTTACTCTGAGCAAGAGGCTCTTTAGATCCTTTTCACTTTCAGCCATTAGAGTGGTATCATCTGCATATCTGAGGTTGTTGATCTTTTCCCCAGCAATCTTAATTCCCGCTTGTGATTCATCCAGGCCAGCATTTCGCATGATGTACTCTGCATATATATTAAATAAGCAAGGTGACAGTATACATCCTTGTCGTACTCCTTTTCCTATGCTGAACCAATCAGTTGTTCCGTATCCGGTTCTAACTGTCGCTTCTTGGCCCTTATACAGGTTTCTCAAGAGACATGTGAGGTGGTCTGGTACTCCCATCTCTTTAAGGACCTGCCATAGTTTGTTGTGATCCACACAGTCAAAGGCTTTAGCATAGTCAATGAAGCAGAAGTAGATATTTTTCTGGTACTCTCTTGCTTTCTCCATAATCCAGCGAATGTTGGCAATATGATCTCTCGTTCCTCTACCTCTTCGAAACCCAGCTTGTACTTCTGGTAGTTCTCTATCCACGTACTGTTGAAGCCTAGCTTGTAGGATCTTGAGCATGACCTTGCTAGCGTGTGATATGAGTGCAATTGTGCGATAGTTTGAACATTCCTTGGCATTGCCCTTCTTTGGGATTGGAATGTATACTGATCTTTTCCAATCCTGTGGCCACTGTTGCGTTTTCCAAATTTGCTGGCAAATGGAGTGCAGAACTTTAACAGCATCCTCTTCTAAGACTTTGAATAGCTCAGCTGGGATACCATCACCTCCACTAGCTTTGTTGTTAGCAATGCTTTCTAAGGCCCATTTAACTTCACATTCCAGGATGTCTGGCTCGAGGTCAGTGATTATACCGTCGTGGTTGTCAAGGACATCGAGGTCTTTCTTGTATAGTTCTTCTGTGTATTCTTGCCATCTTTTCCTAATCTCTTCTGCTTCTGTTAGGTCCCTACCGTTTTTGTCCTTTATCATGGCCAGCTTTGCATGGAACGCTCCCTTGATTTCTCCAATTTTCTTGAAGAGATCTCTAGTCCTTCCCATTCTATTGTTTTCTTCTATTACTTTGCACTGTTCATTCAGGAAGGCCTCCTTATCTCTCCTTGCTGTTCTCTGGAAATCTGCGTTCAGTTGGGTAAATCTTTCCTTTTCGCCTTTGCCTTTCGCTTTCCTTCTTTCCTCTGCTATTTGTAAAGCCTCATCAGAAAGCCATTTTGCTTTCTTGCATTTCTTTTTCTTTGGTATGGTGGTGATTGCTGCCTCCTGTACGATGTCACGAACCTCTGTCCATAGTTCTTCAGGCACTCTATCTATCAAATCCAGACCCTTGAATCTATTCTTCACCTCTACTGTATATTCATCAGGGATGCGATCTAGGTCAAACCTGAATGGCCTCGTGGTTTTCCCGATTTTCTTCAGTTTAAGTCTGAATTTTGCAATGAGTAGCTCATGATCTGAGCCACAGTCAGCTCCAGGTCTTGTTTTTACTGACTGGATAGAGCTTCTCCATCTTTGACTGCAAATTATATAGTCAATCTGATTTCGGTGTTGCCCATCTGGTGATGTCCATGTGTAGAGTCGCCTCTTAGGTTGTTGGAAAAGGGTGTTCACTATGACCAGTGTGTTCTCTTGACAAAACTCTGTTAACCTTTGCCCTGCTTCATTTTGCTTTCCAAGGCCAAACTTGCCTGTTATTCCGGTTACCTTTTGACTTCCTACTTTCGCATTCCAGTCCCCTATGATGATGAAGACATCACTTTTTGGTGTTAGTTCTATGAGGTGTTGTAGGTCTTCATAGAACCGGTCCACCTCAGCCTCTTCTGCATCAGTGGTTGGGGCATTACTGTGATGTTGAATGGTTTGCCTTGGATTCGGACTGAGATCATTCTGTCATTTTTGAGATTGTATCCCAGTACTGACCCCTGCACTCTCTTGTTGACTATAAAGGCCACACCATTTTTTCTATGAGATTCCTGGCCACAGTAGTATTTATAATGGTCTTCTGAGTTAAATTTGCCCACTCCTGTCCACTTTAGTTCACTGATTCCTAAGATATCAATGTTCAGTCTTGCCATCTCATTTTGACCACGTCAAGTTTACCTTGATTCATAGATCTTACATTCCAGGTTCCTATGCAGTATTGTTCTTTGCAGCATTGGACTTTTCTGTACTACTTCCTTTTTCAATCAATTTGCACAAGTCTGAATGATTTTCTCAGTTCACATGCTCTCCTCCCCACCCCATACTCTAATTTAAAGGGGTCGGTATCACCTTACATGCATGGAACAGATTGGCTCAATCTTCCCACACTTCCACTGAAACCCTGGTAGGTGGAGAACACAAAATTTAAAAATCTTCATAGATCCAGTTTAGGCTTGCTGTTTGCCACTAGTGGGTGCCATCAAGAAATTGAGGAGTGGGGGGGGGGAAGGCCTCCATAGGCACTCTAGGAATTTTCCCATGTCTCTATGATCTTTATCATGGACATAGGGGAAATTCTTAGAGAATCACCCAGAACTGACATCCTCCTGAACTCCACTCTCCTCAGGCATCACCAGGCCCGTAGCTACAGTGGGGCACCTCAGGCTGAGCCCTCCCAACTTGCTGGCAAAGCCCCCTGACTTCTCATCTATACCAGGGCATCACGGCCTTCTCCCCTGAATTAATTTGATTAGCCAGTGCCCCCTAAGAAATTTAAATGGCTCCTGACTTTAAAAATCCTGGCTATGGGCCTCGGCATCACCCTCAAAATCTCCTGACATTTGCCAAGGTAGTGCCTGCAGCCCTAATCTGATCCTTCTCACATACCCCAAGGAGATGATTCTCTGAGTCAGTAGGAGAGATCTGTGGATATCTCAACTGTAGTGCATAAAAATCATGTGAGGAAAAACATCTAGATCAACATCCTTACCACATGAAAATAAACAAAACCATATATTAAGCTAAATGTAGCTGAAGTCTCATTAAGCTCAGTGAGATTTGGTTCTGAATCTACATGTATATGAAGAAACTGAACATCTTTCTTGTTTCTCCTCGAAGCTTTCTGGAGGAAAAAATGCTCTCTATAGACTTCAAAAACCCAAGTGAAGTAGGGAAGATAGCAAGAAAAAAATCTGACAAATTAGCCTCCACTCAGCGATAACTTGTTACTATGGCAACACTTCTTTCTTCAAATTAATGGTTATGGTTTCAAAAACCAATAAAATGAGTTGTTCAGAGTTGGCACTTGCTCCCTCCAATGTTCTCTGAAATGTGAGGTGGCTTCTTTTCCTCCTACCCAGCAGGGCAGAGGAGGAAACCCTCTGAGCTTGAGTGCTGAGGAAAACCACATTTATCTGTGACAATACTGGTAAACCAGAGGACAAAAGGTGGAAGGAGAAGGGTTGTACTTGGTCAGATAAGTAGAGTTGCAAACTTTTTAAACTGGTCCCTTAACATCAGTCCGATCTGCAGCTAACCTCAGGAGATGTTATATAGCTCCATGCCATGAAAAGCGTTACCTGCCAATTTCTGCAAACTTGTTTTAAAGGGACAGAGATTTTTTTTCTCATGACCAGCCAGCAAACTTACTAGATACACTATGATCAAGCTAAATGCCAGTGGCATTACTGTCATCACAGGAGTTACCATCAGGCCTGGGTGCACAGGTCCAGAAGACATGCCCAATGCCTTTCACAGAAGCCTGCCTTCCCCAGCCATGCTGCTGAAGAATCTCTTCTATTGCTTGGGAAGAGAGGCAGCACTGTGAGCTGAGCAAAATGGTCAGTCATTCTGACATTAGGGCATTCCAGTCTAAGCGTTTCGCTCGGACGTGTCTCGTCTCGCTCGGATGGAGACGTGCCGAGACCCGGCTGACAGGAGGGGTTTGAGTTCATCCCGGACCCCCCCGGGGTCTCTATAGGAAACCCCCAGCCTGGGGAGCTGAGGAGAGCCTCTTCCAAGGGGATGCCTGAGGAATTGAGGCTCACCTTCTTCCCCGATAGGTACCATCATCATGGAGCCAGCATGGCGCCTAGAGACGACTGCCGGAGCAAGCGATCATGACCAACTCATTAAAAAGACTTCCAAAAGATCCCCAAGGCTACAAACTGTGAGTTAAGCAAAGCTCAGGTGAAAAATAAGCGAATGGAGTCTTGGTAGTAATTGGAAGCACCTAAGTCTGAAGCGCGGCGGGAGGAGATTTCAAGCCCCTCCATAGGAGTAAACTGTAAAAAACGGTTTTAAAGTGAAAATAAAGAGACTTTGAGCCAAACCAAGCGCATAAGAAGTTAAGCGAACGCAAAAGCTGCTAAAATATACGAAGCGGAATTAAAACGTATAAATTTTGCTTTGTTTTGGAAAACTTACTTCTTGTTGATATTATGGCTGGGAGAGGATGGAGAGCGCCGGAGAAAAAACTGGTGACAGGAAATAACATACCAACAACTCCCTCCCAGAACCAGGAAGCATCTACAGACCTTTCTTCACTGTTAGCAAATGCACTGCACCCTCTAATGGAACAGATGACTACTCTCAACACCAAACTGGACAATGTGCAGATATAGCTAAAGCAAATTGACAAGAAAACTACAGCAACTGAGAAAATGTTGAAAAAGATGGGAAAACAAACTGAGAGAATTAATAAGAGTGGATGAAGCAGAGAAGGAGAGATCCTCGGATAAAAGGCAACTAATACAGCTCCATCTGGAAAGATCCATGTATGTTCTACATTTCCATGGAATACCTGAGGAGAAGAATGAGGATCTAAAGGAACTCTTGGCAGTTGCCTTGGCCCCACTAATG